>NC_043995.1:6002500-6195000 GCF_902150065.1 Myripristis murdjan | reverse complement strand
CATGATCATCATTCAGTTAAACAGGTGTGGTGACATGAGCTGTGTTCAAACAGGAAATTAAGAGAAAAATGTGCAGTCGGTGGTTGATGATTGTAAAGTCTGTACAAAAAAAAAAAAAGAAAAAAAAAGTCTTCTGTAAGAGCTGGACACTAAAGTGTGCCCTGGACAACTGATGACTTGGAGTAAAAATTGTCAATAGGTGAGGTTTAGATTAAAAATCAAATCATTCCACTGTACATGGAAAATAATGAATGGAAATATTCCAATTCCAACAAGACCTATTTTTTGCCCAAAAAACAAAAAAACAAAAAAACAAACAAACAAACAAAAAAAAAAACAGGCTGCTAAAAAAAAATCATTTGACTGCTTTCAGCAAAACTCAACCAACTATCTGTCTCGATACAGAGAACAGGTGAGGACTATAGAGAAACAGGAGAAGTATAGCAAAGGATACAGATATGATGTGTGCATAATAGGACAGCAGGTAACTACTCAGATCACAATGTTAGCTCTTAGCTCTACTGCACAAGGTTAACTGGGATACATGATGAGTGTTGGATATAAAATCAGAACTCATGGAGCAGACATGGCACCTCAGGATACAGCTGAATGTGGGGTAAAGCTCTAGAGTACACGGACTTTTGACGCTGAAATTAGACAGTAACATAAATTAAAATAGGACCACGCGGATTTGATTACCAATAGGCCTATCACTCACGTGAGCTGGACTGAATATTCACTGTTGAATTTAAAGTAACGAAATCAGTGCCTCGTCACCTCATCAATGCTGGTGATTTCTTTAAAGTAACTCAAAATTGAACAGATTTTAGTGAGATGTGCACTGTTATAACAAAAACCTGCAATTTGAATAGCTGCTGATTATGCTTTTAAAAGGCCACTTCAGGTTCATTTACTGTGTCTTAGCAGACACTACATGGAGTCTCAAAATCGGACAAAAATCCTTAGCAGTACAAGAGCCGTGGCTGTCACAATATGTTGCCTAGGTCTGCACGTCACAGTGGCTCAAGCTGCTACTCCACACACAGGCACCAGTCAGCTGCTCTCCGGCTCGTTCCACTCCTGGCATGTCTTTTCTATTGAGTTCTGATTCTATAATATTTGCACACAGTGCAACCAAAGCACCAAAAAGCCACGTGGGCAACACTGACTGAACTCTAAAACTGAATCTATTTCAAAATCACTACTCTACTGTACATACTGTATGAATCTGCATTGTTAACAAGCAATCCATTGATGCCTGGGCAGAGATGTAATGACATGATTTTCATAGATAGAAACATATAAAACCATTTAAAACAGACCGTCTAGTAATATAGAGAGAGCACACTGTAAAAGACCACAGGGCTGGATACCTGGGGAAGGATAAAGCCTTGTCTATATGGACTAATAAGAACTGAATGTGGAGAACCAGTACGCAGCAAAGACTTAAGCACAAGGAGGACCGGCTTCAAAAATACACACTGAGCTTTCCCCAAGTTACATGAACCAGTTGCTTACGAAAGGGCACATTTCAGGTAGTAGGTGTGACATCAAGTCTAGGCAAGGGATTCCTCAGCTGTTGAGTTAAACATCTGAAATGCACAACCAAGCTTAGCCAATGAAAGTGAAAGAAGCCCCTCCAGTCAAACAGTGGCAGTTGGCTTCAATAATAAGTCGACACAAACCAGACCTGGGAAGCAAGGGGGGGACAAAACACAATTAGCCACCATATATAGAGACTGCTGTAAACTTGGTACTGAAATCCTTATTACAGTAAATGGTATTATGAAAGCTACATAGAGAATACTTAGTTAGTCTAGACTAGGCTTGCCCTGTGCCAAGTATACCAGCCCCAATACTGTATGTACAAAATGAGCAGTTGATCATCTTGGTTATTGCATGCAGTACTAGATTAAAGGTATACCTTAACATTTTGAATTTCAGTCTGTTATTTTTAATGGCCAGGCACTTGTCACACAACAGTGTAAAGGATTAAACAACTGTCTTTCAGCTGTAAAAATTCATTTTTCTTTTAGCATTCATCACTGAAAGACATAGGCAACGCCTTTGGAAATATAGGTAGTTAGCTAGCAAAACACATTGTTTTGAATGAGGAAGTCTAACAATACTCATGAGATGCTTTTCAGATAACTAAAGGTGCCAATACAAGGCATTTTTTGTAGATTGTGACAAGTGCCTGGTGAGGAAATACAATAAAATCCTAAATGCCAAGATATCTGATTAAGGACATACAGCAGAAGTATCCAATGTCAGCTTCAGAGTATCCAGGCGTCTTTTAGCATCAGCAGAAAGCAGAGCTCAGTCATGCATCACAACTTAGTTTGAACAAGCCCTCCATACAGAATGAAGATATTACCCAACAATATCTGATGTGAGAATGATTCACCCTTTCTCCCTCATCATCTGTCAAGAGTCGGTGGAAATCTGCTCCATCAAGCGCAACAGCCATGTAGGCACATAGGTTTATCTTTTCAAAGCTTCATCGGTGTCCATCCACTCTCGGTGAAGTGCAGTTGGGACAGCTTTCAGTCTGTCCTCTTCGCCGTCTTACAGTAAAGTGTGGTGAGAATAGTTAGTGAGAAAAACAGTATTTGGTAGACTTCCCACCACATTGCTGTGCTGTTCCTTCAGGCATTGCAACAAATTTCGAACATGTTTTTTTTTTTCCACAAAGAGGATACCCAAACAATGTCTAATGTCCAAATTGAACAGGTCAAAGGTTTATCCGTTGGAAATGTCCCTATCGCCCTCTCTGTCTGTCTGCCTGTGTGTTCATAGCTTCAGAAGACAGACAGCCAACAGGACACTGCAAACACATGTAGAAATCCATCTCCGGGAAGTGCATATCTTTAAACTTGGCATGAATATTACAATAGCGGATTGGAGGAGAGGGGAAAGGGCGGGGGGTACTGCGGACATGGAGGCAGCAAAAACAGTGATAGGGGAGAAGTCCCTTGTGTTAAAGCAACAATACAAAACAAAATGCCAAATTAAACACATGCACATTTTGAAAAGGTGCACAGTTTCAAAATGGGACTCACACTGGGAAATTTACTAAAAAAAAGAAAAGAAAAGGAAAAGAAAAAACAGGGCAACTGTTCTAGAAGTTTTTGAGCCATATAAACATCCAACTCACGAGCAATATATATTATTATAAAAGTAGGGAAATTGGTATTATTCCTCCTCCTGAAAACACAGCAAGGCTAAAAAAGGCAAAATACTGGTTTAGTTTAGTCATATAAAACAGATTTGGTCTCTCAGAGCCATTTCATGGTATAATAAGAGATTAAGGTGCCTAATCAGGATTTATTCCACTACATACAGAAGTGGACAAAGTGCATGGTTATTTTCGTTTAGGTGCTTCACTTTTTGCTTCTCACTGCAGACTTGAATCAGTAATGCTATTTGAAATACTGTTACACAGTGCTTCTATTAGTATGGGTCAGGACCCAAGATATTTGCAGGCCTGTTTCTGATAAGCAGCAAAATGTTCCAGTGAGCCTAGACCTCAGGGGAAGATGTTGGTGATGCTGTAATATTCACAATCCCAAACTGGGAAACAACATAATGTAAGACTTTTAGCACTGGTTTCACTTTAAAGTCCAGTTTCTGAAGCCCACTGAACAGAAATCTTTGAGAGAAACACTGCGGTGAAGTATTTCAATGATCAGAGGACTCATAGGTCTGCCTCACAGTGGCCATCATTCGGTTCACAATCTATCTCTGCCACAGCTGCAGCTCCTCACATCTTAGAAGACAACACATTCACTAATTTGACTTTGGCACAACAGTTTCTCACACTGTCTGAATCAACACAAACCTCTTTAAACAGGTAATAATAGCACAGGATGTGTTCTCCAATATCTGGAGGGTGAGAAATGTGTTGAAAAAATATGTAAAGAGCAATGCATATTTAATACATTGTATTTGTTTTCTTTAAATCTGTGGGTGCTCAGCTAAAATAAAATCAATAATAATAGCAACAATAGTAACACATTCTGTGTGCACCAATAATATAATGTATATAGCAGTATAACAATCAGCAGTAATAAAGGGAAGACTTTGAGTACACATCCTGCGTTATTTAAAAGCATAATTTTAAAGAGTAAATTCTTTCATGGCATTCATTCAACGTTATTGGACTTTGTCTCATCTTTTTGTTAGGCTGAGATCTAAACACTTCAAAAGACTGACTTTAAATGGCATCATCAATCCATGCCAGGTCAATCAACTCTTCAGGCCAATGTGACTTTCAGTGCTGATAAACGTTGGGTCCTTATGACACACTACACAGGTGCTATATATTATTTGTCTATATGTTAAATGAAGGGTTAACAGTAAAAATCAACCAGCTCCACAACCAGCTATGCTAGAAGTGAACAAGGTGTACATTGTGTGTTTTCACAAGGGCCATTGTGCAGCTGTAATGTCTTGCTGTAAGATCTATATAAGCATTTCAGCACCCTTAAAAGCACCACAAATACTCAAGAGTTTAAGGGGGAAGTGTTGGTTATGTTGGAGATCAAAATGCAGGCTATTAGCGACACTGATTTAAGTCCATCCTAACAACAAAGGCATAACAAACACTCGTACTCAGGGAGTACTCTGCACCATTCTAGAGTCGTACTGAAAAGGCAGCACTGCTCAATCTGCCTGTCTTGCTGACTTTCAGCAAGCAATGAGTGCAAATTTCACAAGGGGGGTGGTGGGCATGTAAACCACAAACTCCTCCTAAAATCTCTACTTAATAACAGTCTGCATTCAACAATTGCTTCAAAAAGAGGGCGTGTGACTCCCTGTCCTTTCCAGGAACTATTTCAACTGCCAAGCAGCTTCTCGGTTATTCTTATACAAGGAAACTAGGTCTGATCCACCCTCTGGCAATGTTCAAGATGGTTTTCTTTTATAATACACTGGTGATGAAATATGATCTATTTTTTTTTTTTTTTTTTTTTTTTTGGATTTGTCGTTTGGTGTGCTATTCAAGATTTGAGAATCCCTACAATGACTCTGCTCTGTTACATCCTACATACAGTCCACAGCATTAGTCAATAGTATTGGGACAGTGAGCTAAAGCTAATACTCCATCTGTAAGCCTCATGTTAAAGTTATTCACATTTATTGTGACAATATGGTGAATTCATGGTACAACTGATAGCTAAAGACTAACCTCAGCTGTCTCAGCACTTCCACTATTGATTTTTTCTATTTGCAACACTTTGTAATGTTTTAACGTGTTGAACAGACTCCGGTTTCTCACTGCCACTAGTCCTCAGAGCCTGACAAGGATTTCCTGACGCTGCGTGATGGTTCCCAAACCTCGCTGTCATCCGAATCATCACCGTTGTCTTCATCATCTTCTTCTTCATCATCATCTTCATCTCCCATCGATGTAGCGCCCTGCTCTTCAGTGGCCATTGCTGCTTCTCCCTGCGTCTCATCTCCATCCTCCTCTCCTTCCTCTCCATCCATCCTCTCTGGACCAGGCTCTTCAAAAGGATCCATCCCCATGTCCACATGGCTCTGGACCTTGGCAAACCACTCCCTTACCTTTCCAGTGGGAGAGAAAAATAACTTTGTTTAATAGGTCAGAGGTAGACTCTAACAAGTTATACTGACATGTGCCTGAGCCTTCTCACAGCCCTACCTGTTCGTAGCTCATGTTGCTCTTGGTGACGAGCTCATCCAGGTCTTGCTCATTGAGGAAGCGGTGCTTCAGGTAGTACTCCTTGAGGATTTCCCGCCCACTCTTGAATTTCACTGATGGGGGAGACCTGGTGGCCTCTGATCTGGAGGAGGCAGACCTCTTTGGCTGCTTCCTGGTGCGTGACCGCCCCCAGCCACGGTTTCGGACACGCCTCTTGCGACTGTTGCTGCCGCTGCCGGTTCCTGCCTTATTGCCTCCTCCGCCATTCAGCCCCTCAACACCGCCACTCTGGTACTGGAAGAACCACTTCAAGTTGCCATTTTTCCAGGAGTAGCGAGAGTCTCCAAACCAGTTGACAATGTATGACCTTGGAAGGCCACTCTCCTCTGCCAGCCGGTCATACTCCTCTGCTGTGGGCCACTGGGTCCGCACAAAGGCACTCTTCAGAACATGGAGCTGCTCAGGAGACTTTTTACTTTTATCTTTGATGTCTTTATTGCCGCTGCTGGTTGTGGGCAGCTGCTTACTGCGACTTCCAGGAGGAGTCTGGCTACCTTTTCGAGAAGATGAGGAAGAAGGAGAAGAGCCCACTCCTCCTCCAGTTCCTCCACCTTCTCCTCCTTTTGATCCCTCTGTCTCCATCTTCCCTGTCTCAGCAGAATCGGAGGAGGAAGCGGTAGCAGGTGGCATCTTTCGCCTCTCGGTGAACCAGGCATCAATCTCTCTGCGCGTCAGTTTGGTCTCTGTCCTGAGTCGACTCAGTTCCTCATCTGACGGGGTGCTGCTTTTCTCAAAACTCTCCTCCAGAACGACCAGCTGCTCTGGCGTCTTCTCCTTAAACTTCTGCAAGGTGAAGTCTGGGAATGGGTTCCAAGTTTTAGGACGCGTCTCCTTCTCCTTTACGGGAGGCGTGCGGGGAGGATGGGGAGATGTGGGGGTCTCGTCGCTTGAATCAATGACGATGGTGGCGTTAGAACTGCTGCTAAAGCTGCCACTTCCTCTGCTACCTCCCCCTCCATCATTGAAGACAATGACGTGGCTATTCTTTGAGTTGCGCTGGTTATATCTGGTGTCACTGAACCACTTCTTGATCTCTCCTTTCGTCAGGTTGGTGAGCTTCATCAAACGGGCGATTTCAGCATCACTAGCAAAGTGGTTTTTCAGGTAGCTGGCTTTGAGCTCTGCCAGCTGCTCTTTGGACTTCTTAGGCCGCATACTGAATGTGTCCGCACTGAGAGCCGAGTTCTCCTGAGAAGGTGAGTTACAGATTTATAGGGAGAGTTACAGATTAGACAGGGTTTTTACAAATGATAATTTATGCCATTTTGCATCAAATGGAGCCAAATTCTTTCTATGGGCATGGAATAATGGCTTCAGATGGAACCTGAGATATTTGATTTTTAAGCTTACATGGACACTTTATGATTGTAAAGTCATTCTAGCACGGCAGCCAATAACCTGCTACACTGACACCCAGGAGAAATAGCCTGAATCCTTGACAAGACATGTTTGGCTTGACTTCTCTGTGGCAACAATGTAGCAGTGGGGTTAAGAGCCACAAGAAAAAACAAGAGTTTGTTTAAAAGGCAGCATAGTGTGCTTTCTATCTGGTGGGGTCCCCACCTGTGGAGAAAGGGAGGGTGGCTGGACAGTGGTAGCCCGTTTCAGCTCACTGCTCCCTGCGGTGGGCTGGCAGGAAGCTCCCTTGGAGCTCTGGGACTGGCTGGGCAGCCCTGCCACAGTCAGGGTGATGGGACTGGTCACTGGAAGGTTGCCACCTGGGCCGACCTACACAGAAACAGTAAACCAGGAACAATGGATATGTGTGTAGCTGAGACAAATTCCCAGTAGATGCAAATATTTTTGGCAATTAAAGCCATTCTAGTTCTTATTCTAAGGCCTTTTAAATATAGATGGGGACCCAAAATAGATTTTAAGGCCTGTGACTACTAGATCCCCACATGGTTATTGTGCTGCAATGTTTCCACGTGCTTGGGTTGGTAGAACTATGCTTCTTTGCATCTGTCACCAAGGGCTACATGAAATTTCCTCTCCCCTTATATATAAAAAGTAAATGACTGCTTGAATCAAGATTAAAATGTCCACAAAATGAATGGATAACAGACTAGAGATATTTCTGAGAAGATGAAAATGTTACAAACTTATTATAAAACAAAAATACAAGAGGAAGAGAAGGGAGAATCACACCACAAAAAAGCACTGAGATGTGGGAGCCCTACAACCTAAATGATACAGAGGTAATATTCCCAGACACATTTTTCAATAATATATTTTTGGACTTTACTGTCAGTTATGTTCTCCATAATTTATTCTTTCCTTGTAATCAATTAATATCCATGCTGAAGACATTATTGCCTATTTAAAATGCCCATACATCATCGTGCATGCTGGACTCCAATCAGGTGTGGTCTAGTCCAACTAAAAGTCAGTCAAATCAAGTTTTGTGAAGTCATATCAAACCAGGTTGATTCAATTTTTGTCAATTTTGACCTGATTCCAGTTGAGTGGAGTCAGGTCAAAACTCAAGTTGAACCAAGACAAATCAACTTACAGCACATGCTCTTTTCTTACCTACCTGTGTGAACACCAGGCCTGGCTGGCCCACTATCTGGCAGGTCTGCAGGATGGACTGCAGGCCGTTGGCAGCTGCTGACAGGTGGTGAGCAGGTATGACTGTGATGGTCTGCGGCACTGTGTGCACTGTGCCGTTAAACTGCTTCCTCCTGGCTTCCTCCACCTCCTCTGGAGTCCAGCTGACACCGTGCTTCAGCCGCTGGGCTGAGAACCACACCTAGAGAGAGAAACAACGAAAGCATCTTTCATTGTATCCTGTACCAAAGTGGCAAAACATGGCTTAAATTTGTGATTTTCTACTTGGCAAAACATACTGAAGGCAGCCTTTAGCCAAAGAATGATAAAAAGTCACAATGGAAATTGATCTTTGAAATAAGATCATGAGTGTAACAAGAACATGCATTTGATAAATATATATTGTACATGTACATGGATTTGTATCCATATGCATTATTGGTATGTATAGTATTGCATCCATTATCAATGCATGACTGGTATCACAAAGAACTCAGACATACAGGACATTACTACTACTGCTCCTAACAACAGTGCTACTAATAGTGACTAGAAAGTACATGGTCAAGTGCAAACCTCCTTGAATGCTGAACAGTTATCCAACTTGCAAAGTTGAGGCTCCATGATGGTTTATGCTTGTGTGTCATCTTTCAGGTTTTATTTTCCAAAAAATAGCACATGAATGTAATGCTGCTTAACAGCTGCCTTGGAAGGTCCAGGTGCCTGATCTTCCTACCCGCACATTAACGCAGCATAACCGCTACGGCTTAAAAGCAATAATCCACTAATGGCGGAAATCCCCTATCTAGATCACTACAAAAATCTAATCAGCAGTTCCTTGCACCAAGGGCTATCTGTAGACAAATTTCATCCAAATCCAATCATAACATTTTGAAGTATCTTACAAACAAAGTGTCAAACACAAAAAGGTGAAAATATAAGGCCTCCTAACAAATCAGCAGACTTGGGTCTACCTTGATCTGCTCCTCTGTGAACTGGGTCTGTGCGGCTAAGGTGGTGATCTCAGCCATGGAGGGATAAGGAAACTTCTTGTATGTGTTGCCCAGCAGAGGGTTGGTGTCCATGGCCGCGCTGTAGGATGGGATGCTGCTGAGGGGAATTAGGAGCTGGGGCTGCGCTGCTGCTGCGCTCTGCTGGGCCTGGAGAGCTGACAGCACCTGGACAAACAACGAGGACGAGAACGAGGGAGGTAGAATCTACTGCTACAAAGCAGCAAGGTGAGCTGTTCAAGCTCTCTTTCTGGCAAGGATTCTTACTAACGTGCTCCAAGTGTCTTGGAACAACACACTGAATCCATGGCCAACACAACAATTGGATGACATGTTGATGTGGTAATGAGAAAAAAATATATCAAAAACAAACGATATTAATTTTCCACAGCTATGAAGCTCTATCTTATTACATTATTACAGCCATGGTGCAGTGCTGAAAATAAATAAATAAATTCATTCATTCATTAATGAATGAATGAATGAATGAATGAATTCACTACTTTGGCCTATGAAGTTGAGAAAATAATAATAATAAAATATAGATTTTTATCTATATGTATTTATATCTATCTATATATAGATAGATATATTTAATCTGTCATCAGTAATAACTTCGAACATATAACTATCTCATAAAAAAATATTTTGATCAATGTTAAAAGAGTATATAGAGACAGAAATCTCCAAATTTATTTTGAGGATCCCCATGAATTTTCGTGACAACATTCATGTTGCCTCGATGGCAAAACTTAGCCTGCGTTCCAAATCGCATACTTATACTTTTTACTTTTAGTAGGTACTGCAGCTGCCCTTACAAAGTATGCAGTTTAGTATGAAATATGCATGCATATGCATACTATTGGGACACACTACATACATCATCCCTGAAGTCCGGCCCTCTCGCTCACTTCCTCCGCCGTCTGTAGCGGCAAATTTGAATGTTGTTGTCAAAATGCCACTGCTGTTTCATACTGCGCTGTCGTCTGTCATATTTATTATCTTCTGTCTTCCTGTCGCTTCTGCTGTCACTGAGCGAGTTTTGTGGGATATGTGTGTTTTGTTGTCGTCCGTATGTGGGCGTGTCCTGTACACGCAACTCAGGTAGTGCGACGTAACGTCCGCTGCACAAAGGATTGTGGGTCAGAATGGCCAGAGCAGCATGCTGAAATCCATACTGCGAAATCTGACCGGATATAGTAGACCATCCTGGTACTCTTGGCATACTGCATCTGACATACTATGTATTGGGACACACTAAATCTTTTTTTTCCCTACTAAATAGTATGATAGTATGAGTATTGGAACGCAGGGCCAGTATTGTGGTAATCCAATGATTTTCCCTGTAACGCCACCAGGCGGCAAAATTTTTAATATTGCACACCAAAGTCTCAAAAACTATGTAATCACTGCCATCAAATTTGGTTACAACATTCATTCTTCTCTAGCACCACCAGCAGGCCCCGCGAGGCATACTGTTTTTGTGGAGCGTTTGTATTTTTAAATTTTACAATGCTGTGAGAGTCTGAACATTCCAATAAAAAAATGCATCTTCAATGGCCAAAGTGGTGATCTGTGAAGGGTTTTTTTCTTACTAAGAAAAAGGGCGATTTCATTTAGATTTCAGAGGGTTTATCTAGGTTCTGATTCAAGCTCTGTACCTGTGCCAGGCCAGCAGGCAGGACAGTGGGGTTGAGCATGGAAGATTTCTTCTGCTGCTCTGAGGGCAGGTTGACCAGCAAACCTCCTCCTCCTCCTAACTTCATGGAGTCATGGAGAAACATCTCAACAGGTGTCATTGGACCCAAAGGAGCCTCAATGGGCTCCTGCTCTCCTCCCTCTTCTCCCTCACCGCCTCCCCCCAAACCCTCCATCGCCTCGTCCGCTGATTTCAGGGACACAGCTATCCTCTTGGGTTCAGATTTGCTCTTCATCTTCATGATGGGGGTCTTGCTGAGAGAGATGGCGGACACAGCCGCAGGGTCTTCCCCTCCCTCCTCGGGCGTGTCGCACTGTTGTTCTGGGATTGGCTGATCACTGTTTGGATCCTCCAGAGGGTTTGTGGCACTCCGTTTTAGGGATGCACGGAGGACGATGCTGTCTTCTACTGTAGGGAGGCTGGGCTCATCTGTGAAAGCAATACAGCTTTTATCTTGAAGCCAATTTTCTTTTCTTTTCCAGGTTATTCAGATCTACAGAGCATTTAAAAATCAAAGAGGGTGTATGTTTCAAGTGAAGCAAATGGGATACCTTTGTCCTCTACACAGGGGGGAGAATGGGCTCATCTAAAATAGAGATGACGTGCAACAATTGACTGATTAAAAGCAGATACTGAAGATTACCTACAAAGGATACCTCTGCTCTCTACTAGATGCAGTGGAATCCAGACTATTCAGTAGGAAGATGTATTAGCTTCCCAGGGGACGGTAATTTTTTTCCTCACTCCTCCCCTCGATGTTCATTGTGCTGACAAGAATGGTGATAATGAGACCCAGGAGACTCTCACCTGTGTCTGGCGGGGTAGGAACCACCACGACAGCCTCACCCAGCTCCTCCGCTGTCGGGCCCTCCTCTACTCCCTCCTTCATCTTCGCCTCCTCCTCTGCCTCCTCCTCCCTGGTCCTCTCTATTCTCTCCTCTACCTCCTCCTGCTCCACGACATCGGAGGGCAGCACCATGCAGGGCGTGGTCGACTTCCGGCGGCTCGACATCCTTTAACTAAACTCTGGTAACTTCTACTCAGGGTAAAGAAGATCTGCGACCGAAGGGACGAGACTCACCAGTCTTGGGTGGTTGAGTTCACATGCTCAAGTCCTCAACTGATGTATTTCTGGTATAAGAAGCATAGTAAAAATTGATCAAATGTGATATATTTATTTTTTCTTCTGATAACAATAAATTGCCTAGTATTTCATAAAAAATAAAATGCATTTTCCAGCAAGGAATCTTCAAATTTGACAATCAAATACTTGTAATCAAGTTATGTGCTCGAGGTTTGATATTGTACAGACAAACAATAAACTTCTTAACCTCTTAACACAATCTGCACCATCTGCTCAGCTATAATGCGCCATCACTGTACGCCAAAACATGTGCTATGCAAAGCATTGCTAACACTGGAGTCTGTTGGACAAAAAAAAAACAAAAAAAAAACAATAATGCTGTTTTTAACTTATCTCAAGCACTTTTTACTGCAATATGTAGTCTTTTTCTTTCTGCCAACACATATGCCAATTCATGCCAATATACTGATATATCTGTGATGAACCAATATCAGCTGATTTATTGGTTGGACTCTTGTCTGATATTAAAATCTGAAATACTTAATTTGCAAATAGCATCTGACAATTGGATTCACATGGTTGTTTATGTAACACATGCTCTGCAGACTTTCTATCACCAGAGAGTCACTAAGAAAAACCTGTTTCCCCCACTGATGCTGATGATGCACTGTTGGCATTACAAGATATTAGCAATAGTTCGCCTTGCTGCAAAGTCACCAAACAGTTTCCACATGTGGAACACAACTCATCGAGCAACTAAAAAGAAATGACAAAATTGAAAACACAAGGACTCTGCATATCACTGACAACAACACAGATCAAGACAGGACCTTTAGAGGTTCAAATGGGACACGTTCTCTTCAGTGTTTCATCTGTAAACACACACAAGCCTCATTTTGCTTTACAAGGCCATTTTGACTCGCCCCAGTCACATTTAAAGAGCAATTTGCATGCTTTACAAAACACAAAACCATGATATTATATCATAGGCAACAGTACACACACATATATGCAATATCTCAAGAATTCAGACCTGGAGTACAGCCTGCGCACAAAATCCACCAGATTCATAGTGTATGATTTGCATTAAAATAATACCATTTCCCAGTTCAAAAGCCATGTAATGACAGTGCACTGACAATACTGTTTTCATAATGCATGAAAGACTAACCAAACATCCAAAGTGCTAAGGGAGAGGAAACATGAGATTTGCATGTAACACTGCAATCAGTGACAAATATCTTCACACGCATGTTCTATTACACCAGTATGTCCTGTGATCAGGGAAGGCAAACCCATCTGGACCCTGTTTACTAGACTTTATAATTACTGTAATGAGGTTACCTACATTATCAGCTTTGACAGAAAGAGGAATTGTAGTATACATCAATGAACAGCATTACAATGATCCAACACAGGGACGTGGGTCTTAAAAACAAAACAGCATAAGCTGATGTTTTTCTGAAAATATCACTGATTTGTGCTTATATTTGTGGCTGTGGTGATCATTAACTTGAGGTTATGGTTTACCCACCTACTTATTTACTTTATCATCATTCACTGTCACGCGGCTGTTATATCAAATGTTATTGCCAATTTGTGTAGACATTACTGCACTAACTTTGAGAGCAACTTTTCATGATTGATTAAAATTCTGATTGCTAGCAGACAAGCTTACATAAGATGCTGTGTAAATCCAGTATGCCATGTTGTACTGCCAGCATGAGACCATTTGTATTTGCAGTTTAAAAAAAAAACAACATTTTCAGGTAGGAGCCTCATTTATTATTTTAAGGTTACTAGAGCAATAAAAGAGCACACGAGGGCGGTTTACTCGGCTCTACGGCATCTAGCCTGTGAATGAGGCGGGCTAACTAGCCGGTTAGCTGGGCCAGTCATTATTATTGATCATGTCTGGTGGTAAACTTACTGTAACTACTGAAATGTGCACAGTGTTGCTACCAGCCTGCCGAGACGAGCAGACTGATTTCCTGGGTCTCGGCACAGCAGCCGCCGGCTTCTGTCTGTTGGTATCCGTCGTTGTCTCTCCTACCCCCGGCTAGTCGTCTCCCCGCAGCCCGGCCGGGACTGCAGTATTTCGGCTTGCGGGTCTCCAAAAACCAGCGGCGGGAGGCAGGGCAGACAGACGGAATCGACGAGACTCGGGTCTACAGCTTCTGTCTGCAGATGCTGAAAACACCGGACATCTCTCCCGTTTCGGAGCAGGTATTTCCAGCCACAACCACGCCTTTACAAACTTACTGAAACAAAGCCACGGCTATTACATCCAGAGCAGGTCCGCCGGAGCCGTACTCGCTTTGCTGACCCAATTCTCTGATATTTTTTAACGGCAGATTTTTTTTTAATGATCAAACGGCGTCATCATTCAATGTGCTACGTCCTGACGTCATTCCTCGGCGACTCTCGATGCTGTTAAAAATTACCAAAAAACTGAGCAAAAACGTGCAATTTTTCATATTTAATATCTTAGGATATTTATTTTCGCCGCCCGGAAACGAATGCGGCACAAAGGTTTGTGTAAACTGGGTCGTAAAAGTCCAGTTTCGTTTACCATTGCGGCTGGCTGCCAAAATGTCCTTACATGACCTGTCAATTCAGGCGGCGTTCAGTAGGACACTGTAATAAAAGCTATCTGAGGACAACGCCAGCACTTTCCTTCACTGGGCTACCTCCCACTGCGCGCCGTTTGCCTCTTTTTTTCGATTTAATATTGTATAACTCCATGTAATACATTATTTAATCCAGCTATATGTAGGCTAATACATTTTGTCTGTACGATTTACAGGCGCCAAATGTGTTTACGCTGTACGCGCCTCGTTGTTTAACATGTTTACGCATCCATTCAGTTCAAATATAATTACATCTTGTCCGTCTTCTAACAAAATTAAACAAATGTCACAGCACAGTTTTACAGAATGCGGCTGTTAGCGGTTAAAAATATTGCCTTCCAACAATAAGCCAGGATGAAAATATGCAGTAGAGTAAATTTATACGCACATGAATGCAGCGTCACACACATGGCAAGTGTCCATAGGAACAGTGTAACTCATAAGGATTATGGTTTGTTTATTGTATTTAAAAGGCAGCTGTGTAAATGTAC
This sequence comes from Myripristis murdjan, assembly GCF_902150065.1. NCBI lineage: Eukaryota > Metazoa > Chordata > Actinopteri > Holocentriformes > Holocentridae > Myripristis > Myripristis murdjan. The sequence goes on along the minus strand of NC_043995.1, from coordinate 6,179,808 downwards.
GCAGCTGAGAAATACAAGGCAGGGAGGCTGGATTGCAAATACAAAAAGAAAATAGTTGCGTATAAATTTTTACACCAGATGAGGCACATGGTGTGATAGAACGGCCGATCTCCTGGGGTTCATTTGCACAGGTGACTGCACCCACCTTATTCCAAATAATTCATGGGGCAGTCATTTTCACGAATTTGTTGACGTGACTCAAGGGAGATTTGAATGAATGACTGACGGTCATCCCTCACCGTGCAGAGAGGGGTAATGCATTCACTCCTTTCCTGCAGTCAGTCAAGGCTTCAAGCCACACAGCCCTGCTTCTCTACCTCTGCCACCTCATGAGCAGTGCTGGTCACGATGGAAAGAGCTCTCTGTGGCTTGGTGACATGTAAAAAATACAAAAAAATAAATTATATATGTCTATACATACTACTGATGTAGTATACATCAATGAACAGCATTACAATGATCCAACACAGGAACGTGGGTCTTAAAAACAAAACAGCATAAGCTGATGTTTTTCTGAAAATATCACTGATTTGTGCTTATATTTGTGGCTGTGGTGATCATTAACTTGAGGTTATGGTTTACCCACCTACTTATTTACTTTATCATCATTCACTATCACGCGGCTGTTATATCAAATGTTATTGCCAATTTGTGTAGACATTACTGCACTAACTTTGAGACCAACTTTTCATGATTGATTAAAATTCTGATTGCTAGCAGACAAGCTTACATAAGATGCTGTGTAACATCCACTACACAGCATATCTCTATATGGGGAGTCATATAGAGATATGTATAGGATGTTATAGGATAACAACAGATTTTTTTTGGTATACTAAAATTGCTGACACCGATGTGTATACAATGCTGAATTTTGTCAACAACCTTTATTGTAAATACACAAAAGGCACAGGACAAGTATTATGAGGAAAAACCTTTAATTAAATAAAGCAAAAAAGCATACTAAGAGTAGCAAATGCTGTAAATTACTATGAAAATAGATGCGGTATTGTACATTTACACAACTGAGGGTTAGGTGTATTTATCCTTAAAAAAAGGTCACATTGTTCTTGTAGAAAACTCAATAAAAATCTTCAATCTCTTGCTCCATCTCCTAAACAAATAAAAACACAAAGAGGGGATAATGCATTATAAGCAAAATTAAAGAAATACACTGGGCAATTATAACCAACTGTATTCCTGACAGAAGGCTTAACAGAAGTTTAATAAATGATGAATCAGAATGGCAATGTTTTACATTGAGTTGACAAGTTATCCCAGCCAATCAGCTCTCTCAGTGGAACCTTGGCATTTTTTAAAAAACAATTCCCTAACACAGCACAACACTTACCTGTATTAGTGCGGCCTTGTTGTAGTCTCTTCTGTGTCTATAGATGCTCTGGCAGAGCAGAGCGTACAGTTTCTCCAGCTGATGGACTTCATAGTTGTCTGTCTTGGCCACTAGTCTGTCCAGCAGCTCCTGCAGAGGGGAGGAGAGTGACAGGAGCCAGAGAGGAGAGCATTTTAACTTTGTAACTGTGTCAAACAAGCCCAACAGCAAGTGGATCAGAGGGGGATGAAGTCGGGATTAAAACAGACTTGTTCTGCTTGCTGGGGTCTCTCTGGGTAAAGTCAGGTTACAGTAATCCCTGGTTTGCCCCGTGGGATTATTCAGCCCCAAAACACACATTACATGTGCACACCCACACACCACTCTGCTTTTGTGAAAATGGACATAATGAACGCCCATCTGATACTCAGTGAATGAAGCCACTGCACTGGACTAGGGTGACTCTGAACAAGTCCAACACACTATAGAGAATTAGGCTGTGTGTGTGTGTGTGTGTGTGTGTGTGTGTGTGTGTGTGTGCGAGAGAGACTTGTAGTGCTCAACTCCAGGACTCAGACCCTTTTTTTCATGGCTTGTGACTCAAGCACTGATGATTCGGACTTGTGCATTTACTGCCTTTGGACTCAACTACGGCTAACTGTTTTTAAATTTCATCATTAAGTGGTGTAGCAACTTAACTGACTTCCTCCATGAGGGGGCAGAAATGACGTTCATGCCTCTTAGGTTTTATACTCTGCTGCATTACAAGTTTAAGCGTGGTCTTTTCCTCCAATCTGCTCACAGTGTGCAGCAAGGAAAGATGCCGAAGGAAAGTCCCTGGATTTTACAACGGATTCAGCTAAGAGCTCAGCTCGATGCTTGGTCCAGCAGAGCGGCTCCAAGTCCAGCTTGAAAATGGACAGATGACTTGGGCTCATGCACATCTCATAAGGACTGGAGTCTGATGTGACTCCGATTCAAAACAGGTGACTTGGACTTGGATGCTGGTTACGGGGACTCACGGAGCACTCACGGCTCATGACTCGACACCGACTCGAGGGCTAGTGACTCTGTGCACACACAAACAGTATTCCCTACCTTTAATTTGTCTCTGTCCACCACCACAGGAGGAGTCTCCTGGTCCAGGATGTGCAGAGCTGTTTCCACATCGATCATCTGCTGCTGCAGCACTGCATTCTTCAGAGCCCGGGTCATGTGCCTCACACTCCGCTCTGAGACAACACACACACACACAGAAAAAACATTCAGACCAGTGCAAGTGATGACACTAAGCTGACACATTCACTTGGTAGCCCAGAACCTCACAGGCCCAGCTTGATTGCAGTGTGGTGTTCCCTGTTTGTCCACCGTCACCAAAATACTGCCTTAGTTTACATGATTTATTAGCTTGAAAGTGTAATCTTCTCTTTGACTTGACTTGTTCATTATAGAGCTGACATAATGTGACGACTAAATAGGTGTTTTTAATGCAGTTTTATTACAGGATTTCTAACCTACATTCCACAAAAAAGCAACAGAAAGTTCAAAAGTTCAAAAAGATACAGATACGTGCAACATTTTGAGCCCAGTGTTGAGTGTATGAAGAGCTAACCTGTGCCAGTGTCCTCCTCCACCTTGTCAGCTCCAGGGGGGTTGGAGGACGTTTGCCTGTTTTCTGTTTCTTCCACTTCCATCGGCTCTTCGTGGCCGTTCTGCTCTGCCTCCTCTGATGTAGTTTCTGTGTTGTTCCTGCCGTCTCCTTGCGGTGCAGTTTGATTCTCCTCAGCCTCCATGTCTGCACACCGTTCCTCAGTCTGTGAATGCCCAGCAGGGGTTTCGACTCTGCAGTCTGATGGTTTCTGGCTGTGGTTTTCATTACTCTCCGTTGTGCTGGTTTGCCCCTGGCCATCTCTCCCTGTGGCCGTGTTGCTGTCCATGTTAGCCCTCGCTGTAGTGCCTCCGCTGTTCTGTTCCTCTCCCTCTGCTGACAGCTTGGTGTTTTCATCTGACAGCACGGGTCCGTTTGAGCTGGCTTCCCCGTCTCCACACAGCATGACCTCTTCAGCTACCTGACTCCTCTCCTCTTTTTCCTCCTCCTGACCATCCCGTTCCTTCGAATCACAACCTAAACTAACATCCTGAGTTGCCATAAGTCCTGACTCTATGGCGACCTCCATCTGCTCCTCCTCTCCTCCCGCCCCCTCCCCGTGTGTTGCTGCTTCACCCTTCCCAGCATCCTCCTCATCCTCCCCATCCTCTTCGTCCTCCTCGGAACCGGTTGGGTGTGCGTCATCTTTGACGTGAGGCGAGGAGGTGGACTTCTTCTTGGAAATGATGCCGTTACACCAACGGCTCTTCCGGCTCTTCCGACGTTTCTTCTTGACTGTGGGGATATGAGAGGGAGAGAGAGGGGGGCTTACTTAAGACAAACAAGTGGGAAAAATACAAAACATTTCATAGAAAGTAGACAAAACTGCTCAAAAATGGGTCTGGAGCTCTGCCCTTCACTGCAACTCTTAGGTCCACCTTTTTGACTTTTCTCTCTGGTCTTTAAATAACTGGCTTCAGCAAGGGCACTACAACCACACATTATTGTTATTACATTGACACCAATTTAATCCTATTATAAAATCAATAATGCACCTTCACTTTATTTAATCAGACCATCTTGCCAAAAGCACATTGACAGCAGTGGTCTGGAGTGACAGCAGCCTTAGGAGGCGGGTCACATACATTCACACTTGCTACTGGAACGAGTTAGTGTTGGTGGCTTGCTCAAGGGCACTTTGGTGGTAGTTTATAGGTTAAATGGTAAATGGCAAATGGACTGCATTTCTATAGCACTTTTCTAGTCTACTGACCACTCAAAGCAATTTACAATGTTTGCCTCACATTGACCTTCATATTCATATTCACATTCACAGGATGTATTATTTCCAGTTTATTTGCTGTAATCTTTTTTCTGCATTAATTTAATTTTTATTATATTTAGTGTTCACAATTTATCTTATCCACATCAGTACTTTATTATCTGCTGCTACGACAGCTCCATTTCATCATACAAGTTTTATCTCATCCAAGAGCATAAAATTCTGGGGAAAAGAACCCCCCTGGAAACCTGCCATCCTAGATTGGTAATCTGTCAACAGCATGATACCAACCGCGATTACGGCTGGGCAATATATCCATATTATACTGATATCATGATATGACTAGACATCGTCTGGGATTTTGGATATTGTAATATCATGATATAGCGTGTGTCGTCTTGTCCTGGTTTTGCAGGCTGCATTACAGTGAAAGGTCATAGGTCATCATATCCACATTACTAGTGACTGCTCATCAAAAATCTCAGCGTAAATTTTGCGAAAGCACCAGCAGTCATCCCCCAATATCATCATGATTCTAATATCAAGGTATGTGGTCAAAAATATCATGATATTTGATTTTATCCATGTTGGCCAGTCCTAACCTGGATGTTTGGGTGATGTGACAGCAGCAGCAGCAGCAGGTGCAGCAGCAGGAGCTGCTGTGGCTCCGGGAGGCTCTCTTGCTGGCAAAACGTCACTCGTCTTGGCCTCAGCAGGAGCTCTGGGCTGCTTGGGAAGAACGTGGTAGAAGGACGGAGCGAACTGTGCAGTGGAGCAACCTGCAGCCGGACAAACAGAGAGAGAGAACAGACTGAGCCTGTGGTCATGCTCTTCCTTTATGAAATGATCCACAACCTGTTGCTTTTGTGTTCCTGAATATACACCGTATGGATTCCCTCACCTGTCTAATCTGCAAAACCAATGTATGGAATCATGCAATGTTGGTTTGCACCACCACTGAACTGTGATTTTGCAAAAGATCTGTTATTTTTAGCAACTCTATGAAAAGTTGAGTAGAAATGTCTTTAAATTTAATGATGTGGGGAGCCTCAGTAGCTGTGTGCGCGTGCATGCTATGTAGTATGTTATCATACCCCCATAGGATTTTTTGCCAAAATAGATCGATTGAAAAAAAATGTAATCAAGTGGGAAAAATTCTGAGAGGAAAACAAACAAACAAACAAACAAACAAACAAAAAACATCCTACATGATCAGCAGTCTGTCTGTAGGCCCTGTATTTCAACTAATCTCAAGACTGTGGTTGGACAGTGATTATTCCGAAATGCAATAAGGACTACTAGGGCATTTGGATAAATTCAATATGATTATTGTTTCATTTTGTCACATTTAAAGCGTCAGTGTGCAAAGTGTGAAATGGAAATCCTCGTAGTATTTCAGCATAGAGTTGAAGCGAAACGTAAAAGGAGGTCATTAAGATTTTGCTTTTCATTTTGGCACACTTTCTGCACATCATCAGTGAAAATTAATGTTGTGTGAAATACATTTCCCTTTGTAATACATAATTTACATAATTAACACACACAGCACTCACCTCTTTTGCGGCGTGACTCCTTGATCTCCTCACAGATCTTCTCAAAGTCTTCGTCCAGTTCATCTGTGATGATGGCATGGACTGTGTCCTTCAAAGCACACGCTCTGTGGCGAATCTGACGGTCTGGAGAGCACACACACACACAAAGACACACACACACACAGAAATCCGAATCCCTTGATCAATTTTATTATTTTACTTGACCATTTCTTTCATCGTCCAATAGGTGACCATTTTAAACAGTTACATTATATTGACACTTTCTTTTCATATGTTCTTTAGTACTGTGTTATTTACTATATTCAGTATTCCTGTGTGTGTGTGTGTGTATGTGTGTGTACCTGAGGGGTCTCTGTCAGGGTTGTACTCCAGGGCATTCTGCCAGATGAGGTCGACATCATGGAGGAACTCCTTGACTGTGCCGTAGTGATGGAGGTCGATCCTGGAGAGAACAGTCGACAGGTCCATTGGCTGCTTGATCACCTCAGCGTAGTCTGGCACCTACAAGATACGACAAAATAGAGGGATATTAAAAAGTCATCTAGTATTTCCTATAGCTTCTACTAGTATTAACACTACTGCTGCTGCTGCAAGGATAATGCAGGGGCAAATGGACTCAATAACAACTAAAGGGATTTTGGTGTGTAGTATCTCTTTGTGTAACCTCCGGCCAGGTAGGTACAGTATTAACTTAAGACTATGATTTCAACTATTTTTTTTTTTTTTTTTTTTTTTTTAAACTGACAACCAATTTTAAGTATGGCCAGATTAGAGATGCGACTAATGATCATTTTCATCATCACTTAATCTTTTGATTATTTTCTAGATTAGCTGATTAGTTGTAGTTTGGTCCATAAAATGTCAGAAAATGGTGAAAAATGTTGATCGGAACGTCCCACAGCCCAAAGTGACATCCTCAAATTGGTCCAAACCAACAGTCCACACCCCAAACATACTTAGTTTATTGTCATAGGGGACTAAAGAAACCAGAAAATATTCATATTTGAGAAGCTGGGATCATAGAATTTGGACTTTGTCTTCTTAAAAATAACTACAAACCGTGCTCTTGGATTCATAATGTGTGCCCTCGGATTACAAATCCAAGCCCACGAATTAGCTCTTGAAATCTTAGGACACACTTTACCAATCCACGGGAATGGATTTGTAACTTGAAGGTACTGGTTACAAATCTGTGTGCATGGATTTGTAATCTGACAGCATGCATTATCAATCCAAGAGAACAGTTTGTAAAGCATGTGCACACTTTCCAAATCCAAGAGCACAGAATTACTTTTTTTCCCTCAACTGCCCGCAGGTTGGCTCCGTACAAAACAACTAATCGATTATCAAAATAGTCTGTGATTAATTTAACAGCTGGCAACCAATCAAATATTCATCAAATCACTGCAGCGCTGGCGTGGATCTCACATAAGGCCTGGTTAGGGAAGAACAGCTACCTCCTCTAAATCCACAGGCTTCGTGAAGGCCTTGAAGCGTTTGTCCTGGGACAGGCGGTTGGTGACATCACGCAGGAAGAGGCGGAGCTCCCTGAGTGTGTCTTCTTCCTGCTCCTCCAATCGCTGCGCCTCCTTTTCTGTCAGCTGACGAGGCGGAGGCGGAGGGGCGACGGGGAGCACCTCCAGTGCTCGGAGCACTGAGTGAAAATCACACACAAAACATTAAATCAAGTAAGATCAACTCAGTCAGTGCTAAGCTAATCCCTTTTCCTCGTCTAGGTGGGCCATGTTCCACTGTCCCCCCAAAAAATACCTCGCATAATAACACATAATAAAGCTAATCCATAATAAAGTCATATGATTTTATTACAGACTCAGCTATATTTCCAACGACAAACATTTTCACGCAGTAAAGTCATGCAGCCACACATGTTTTTCTGACCCTGACCCTAATCCTTCAGGAGTGTTTTTTAATATCACAGCATAAATTTAATATTCATGACTGAAAACTTTCATTCAAGGATAATTTGATGCTGCATTTTGCCATTATGATGTTCAATGACTTTCCAGGTTTTCTTGGACTCATGAATCGTGACGCGGCAGACCCTGAGCAAGGAAAGTGCCAAAGCTCTCTTCTTTTATGCTGCACACAAAGCTAGCTGCCTCACTGAGTCGGACAGTTTGTTACTGAGCTCCTCCGTCTCTCACCAGCTTTCTTCTTAGATGGAGGAGCCTTGGCCGCCTGGTTGAGGATCAGGTCCTCAAAGAAATCTCTCCTTTCCCTGCTGGTGGGGACTCGGACATGGAAAACCTCCCCATACTCGACACGAAACAGCTCCTGAACCTGAAAAAAGCAAAGGGAAGAGGGGAGACATCACTGTGGGCAGCTGAGCATTTCCATCAGGATCAACAGTAAATAACTATTTTGAGATCAATGTATGGCAAACTAAATAAATTACTGATTGCTGTACCGCACCTCAGCACTGAGTCGCTCATAAGGCAGGCTGCAGGTAGCCAGCAGTAGTATGGGAGCAAAGGCGGGGATAGAGTGCAGAAGGCTGAGGAAGGTGGCTCTTAAGGCAGGACCCACCGTCTCCCACCACTGCCCGATGTGAGGAATGTACAGGATACTGGGAGAGGTCCGCTTTGCTTCAACAAAGAGCTGTGGGCCACAAGATAGGACACAGAAACATTAACAGGGTTATGGATTAGGGCTGTGATGAGGACTGCATTATGTAGTGCCACGGTCATGTGATGCCACCGCGAGGTTGACCTCATTACTGTCATCACTGCAAAGTTTTGGGGTTTTTTTGTATTTGTTTTTTTTTTTTTTTTTTGCTGGTCAAAGTTACAGTAGTGCATATGGTATGTGATATGAAATATAAACACAATAATCATTGTTCAGATACCATTAACTGTCTTCCATTCTATGTTCATGAACAGTCTGTTAAGCATATGAAGAATAGGACAGGGATGGGATCCACCCAATCCCACATGATCCTCTATATCTCTGGGATGGAAGGTCGAGGAGACATGACACTGAGTGTTTAGTGTTCCTGAAAACCCCAGGCAGATGTTGGTCCCAAGTTGCTAAGTGCCTCTGTTCTGGAGATATGGGCCAATTGCCATTGACCGCAGATATTGATAAGTTAGCTTGACATCCTGGCCCTCAGATGATATGGTCACTTTAGGGCTGCCTGCTCTTGATTTAGAAAAAACTGTACAAATTTATGAAAATCTGTCCAGCATGCGTTTTGCTGCCCACTTATAGAATTTCAATTTAGCAACAATTTTGGTGGTGTTTTTATCCCAGCACACAGGAGAACAGTTTGGCCTCAGACTGTTTCCCTTTTTTTTACTGGTATGAACTGGAAAAATTATTTTTCAGAGGAAGTTCTTTTTCAAAGTTAAAGCACTAGCAGTGGTCAAAAACAATTCTCACTGTGAGAGTGTACATGTATTAATATCTGAGTGAAATACAACTTGTGAGAATCTTGATAAATCATGTAAAAAGAAGATATTTCAGATATATATATATTTTTTTAATTTTTCATCAGTTTCAAATAATGTATCACTGATTCAGCAGTATGAGCTGATTTTTAAAAATTGTATTATTTTGATAAATGGTGAAATACAGTTCTTGGTAGAAAACTCATACTTTTAGACGCCACTTAATGTATTTTTCTAAACTTTTCCAAGCCTGGAAAACACAATGCTGAACTTGTTACCTTTTTTCTCTCCTCAGGACCACAAGAAAACACTGACGATTAAAAGTTTACTACAGCAAGGCTCACTCACCTTCACCGCCATTATGGCTCTTTTTCATACTGGGATTTATCTGCAGTATTTATTTATCCCCAGCCTCCACAGTGACAGGAGGTGGGGCAAATGGACTGCATGTTCTCTGTGGCAGCCATCTTGGCCAGTGAGGTCCACTGAACAGCACACACTGAATTTGACAAGGCTGCAGAGCAGGACTTCCCAGCACCTCAGAGCACATCTGAGTGGATGTCTAGATTGTTTTAAGCAGTGTTAGGATGCATGGCAGGTTCACATGTATTTGAGAGAAAGACAGAAGCTATCACCATGAATTGCTTTCCCCACTGACAGAAAGTATACCGCAGAGTATGGTGATATTATTTTTTACAGTACTGTATTGATTCTCTCATCCCTTGTATTAATATGTAGTCTATGCACTTCATTTTTTATATCTACATTTTATTGCATTGTGTTGAGTGAGTGCATTGTGCAAATTCTGATTTAATAAACTGGAATGGTAATTTTGAATTACATTGTTATTAGTCTATTGCCAGATTGATCATATAATATGTTATGGATAGGTATCGTCAGGGACCTCCCGATACGATGCGATTCATCAGACTTGGGTGCGGATTCATTACATATTAAAATCCTTTAAGTACAGCACTGACATTCCATATTGTGCTATTTTGGAAAATGTTAATGATTTTAAATTATTCTAATTAATGTATAAACATGAGAATGATAATTCTAGAAATAATAATTACAAACTACTAAATTAAATGAGTAAAATAAAGTTAAAATAAAAATAAAAAACATACATGAACATAAAAAATACAAAAAATAAAACATTAAGGATGTCATATGCTAGTATATGACATCTTTAACGTTCTTGGGGGTAGGGGCCACAAAATGTTTTAAGTTATCATGGGGGGCCTCAGTGACTTGCAAGGCAGCATACCCACATCCAGACTATGGTCTCTTGAGAATAAAATGACAACATATTTTGAGTATTTCAAATGTACAAATACAAGCTCTAAAAATATTTTGTTATAAATTACATCTTTTTTCTGTGCAGAAAAATACAAATTAAAAAATACTAAGACATAATTCAATAGTTATTTTAAATACATTTGAAATACTGCCCATCTCTGTACACCTGCAATAACTAGATTGTGTAACCAGATCAGCCTCAAGAGAGGCGTGGGGCTCGAAGAACTGTGAGACTGCTGTTTGGTTTTTGTTGGTTTTGACGTTGCGGGAATGTTGCTCCCCTGTAGCACGCTGCCACACGTCTGCTGGGCCACCATGAGCCACAGAAAACACTCGCCGACATATTTAGCAGTTTGATTTAAATCCATTTTCACTGTCAAACCTAGTATTTGAATCTTCCCACTCATGGCTGTATTTCTGCATACGTTTTCATTTATGGGAGGAGTATCAGGACCTGGGGAAGCTGCAGACATGTCTGTCTATCTGTCACTGACGATCAGTCCTCAAGCTAACCAACAAAAGCTATGGGTAGGGCTGAATGCGGTTGGGATGATGCTGTGTTAACAGGTACCACCATATGCTGTGACCAGTACTATCACTGAGCCACTGACTCATCAATCTTCTGTTCTTGCATAGCGTTGCATGGTTTACCTGAGCACAGGTCTCTTCAGGTGCAGTGGCACTGGCTCCAAACAGCACAGCCATGTCCAGAGTGTACACAGTGAATTTCTCCAGTGCGTGGAGGAGAGCAGGGGCCAGGTGGGAGCTCTGACCGGAGCCCGGTCTGCCCTCCAGCAGCAGCCTGGGACGGAAGGAGGTTGGCTGGCTCAGCACACTCCTGGACACAGAAGAGACAGAGAAAGGTGTTTTATTGTCAGAGCATTTGGAGGCAGACTGCCTGGATGATCTTCAAAAAGCTGGCTGGGTCAGAGGGACACTGGATGGCTCAGGGCACTTGTGAGACTAAACACAGGGAAGAATGGAGACAAAAGGAGATTCAAAGTTCAGGCAGAAACTTGTGTTTCTGAATATGTTAAGAGGATTGTGAGAGCTGTGTGAAAATTCACAGCTATGGAGTGGCTGAGTCAGTGTGGATATAATGAATATTTATCAACACAACTTTTACTTACTTCTACTAAGCATATACTACTCAATAAACAACAGACAGGGTATCTAGAAAATGATCTGTACACTGATGAAATGTGATATCACACAGGTATGAACAGGTGTGAAGTACCAGAGGAAAATAAGGGAAAGTCCCTGCTAAACATTTCACAGGCTAACCCACCTACTGAGGTTGAGCAGTTCTTTAGCAGCAGATGTTCTGGGTTGAGGCTGAGAGGTCGGTCCATTGAAGCAGAGTGCTGAATCCTCATCTTCACTGAATATCACATCATCCTCAAACACACCACAGGGCACATCTAGAGAATACACACACACACACCCACCCTCCAACAGTGACTCCCAACAGCTTTTTGAAGTGTATTTTATAAAATCGCAAATCGCATCTCAGATTTTGTTACACGTGATTCCATTTTAAGAAGAGGGTGAGCTGCGTGCAGAGCTGTTAATGATGTATTGAAACCAACATGGTAATGACACTTCCCTCGTCCAATACTCTGTAGCAGTGAGGCATTAATAGCACTGATGCTCGTATTTGTTCTCTCAGTATGCATCACTATTTCCTTGGCCGCTACTACATGGGAGCAGGAGGGGCTACTCCGGTTTGGTCTGCACCAGAAAAATGAGTTTTGTGGGTCTGCCAGAGTTTCAGACGTGGACATTCATACCCCGTTGTTTGACATGTTAAAGAAAGAAATCCATTTGGGTGGGCTGCCCATGTAAACTCTATGCATGGAAACACTGAAGTACAGAAAACAAAGAGAGAGAAAATAAAAGTGGGACTCCACCTTGGTCTCTTTTCCTTTTCAGGCCCTGTTCAGCATGGGGGAACAGCCTGCTGACGATGTGCAGGATGTCCTGAAGGGCTGCACTGAGCAGAGGACGGATGGCTGGTATCAGGGCCTTGGCTGGTGACACGACCGCCCTGGAAATCACAAGCCAGATCACAGACAATATCATTTAAATGCCGGCCACACACAAATACCAGGACATGGAGCTCATAGTGAAGTTATCTTGGTCCCACCTCTGGGCTGCGGGCACCATCTTGGCCATTGCAGACATGAAGTCCCTGTTGCCAATGGCAATGTTGTTGACATCCAGTACTAGTTTCTGTGAGGAGGAGTAGATCTGGGGGTAGCGTCGGCGCAGCGCACACAGAGCAGCCTCTGAACACACCGCCTTGATGTCTGCTCCACAGTAACCTGGACAGCAGTAACACATTTTTACAGCTGTCGCCAACACAATCAGTGAACTTTATTTTCTATCTGTACTCATCAATCAAGTGGAAAACGTGCCCAAAACGGTTCATCAGGGTTTCCTGTAGAACATATTTTAGATGAGTTTTAATTTTAGGTCTCAGACAAATTACTCATGAGTTACATAATGTAACATGAATCTTCTGTAATTCCAGGATCAGTTCCACTAGATAATGCACTTCAATAATACATTACTGGATATTCATACCAAGCTATACGAACAAGTGTGCTGCACTTGCAAGTCTACATCTTTGTTTTTTGGGGGCCAGCTAAGCAATAACGCCAGATGATCAGTTTTTTGTTATACTTCACATGTGGGACATTTTCCAGTTGTGGGGGACGACTGCAGGGATAGAATACTGGTTTCATCACTATATGGTCATGCCGTATAATGGTGAAAGAACATGTGATTGTTGAGAGTGACTGTAAAAAAGTTTGAATGTGCTTACGCATGTGTGTATGCATGTATGCGTACCAACACACTTGTCAGCCAGTTCCTCCAGGAAAGCGTCAGAGGGTTGAGGAGTCCACTGTCTGGTGTGGATCTTCAGAATGTCCTTTCTTGCCTGCCGTGGAGACGGAGCACACAAGATTTCCATTTTGGATCTAATACTTTGCCGGCTCCAGAGAATCCACAAGAGTTGAAGAGCAGCTGCTTCCCGAGCCCAGAGCCACTGATAGAGCATTTGGTCAAGCTGTGCTGTGTGTGACATGCTGCTGCCCTTCCTCTAATGCTACAGATGCTCACCATTAAACACTATGACTTCCTGCAATTAAAATATAACTCCTGTTATTTTCATATCATGCTCAGATTGGCCAAAGATTAAGAACATGGTGGAGCTGAGGGACCTAGCTTACAGGATTCAGTTTGTCGGCACTTACCATGCAAAGATAATAAATAGATATAGATAGAATGACAAGCACAGCTACAGCACATTACAACCTTCTTTTTTTTTGGCCAAGCCCTATTATTGATTTAAGATTACTTAAGGCGATTTGACTAAGATTTGCACAGTCATAACTGTCCATCACAGCCCTGCCTCATGCTTGGACACCACCTGAAAGAGGATTTGCTCAGATTCTGACCTCTCTGTCTGGCAAACCGAAGAGGAACTCTCTGTCGAAGCGTCCCGGTCGTCTCAGAGCTGGGTCGATGGAATCCAGTCTGTTTGTGGCTCCTATCACTACGACCTCTCCTCTACTGTCTAAACCATCCATGAGAGCCAGGAGGGTGGACACAATGGAGCTATGGAGACAACAGGGAGACTCAGATTAATATCACTAACCTCACCATGACTCCTACAAATTAAAAAAAAAAAAGCAGAAGCATAGGGCAGCTCACCTGTGGATCTGGTCCTGTCGGCTAGACCTGACTGGAGCCAAACCGTCAATCTCATCGAAGAAGATGATGGACGGACGCATCTGGTAGGCCTGAGAGGAATTCAACAGAAACTAAATCAACTCTTTATATTCACTTCTATTACTTGTAGGTAATGCAGTTGAAGGGAAAAAACCTCTTTGTTAGTGGCATTGTTTTTCAATAATGTTGGGAACTGGTGGGATGAAAAGCACCAATTTAACATGTGGAAAAGCCAAAAATTCGGGGTTAAACAAAATGTATGTTCTTAGTGTGCTGTATACTGTAGAGGTGTGTGGTTTACCTGGTCAAACAGAAGTCGCAGCTGTCTCTCCGATTCTCCCACCCACTTACTGAGGCAGTCGGCTCCTTTCCTCATGAAGAATGACACCTTCCTCTCCCCCTGACTGCACTCATTAGCTAGTGCTCTGGCTACAAGGGTTTTCCCTGTACCTGGAGGGCCATAGAACAGACAGCCCCTGAAGACAAGGAAAAAACAGAGAGTGAGAAGTGACAGAGAACAGGCAGGCAGTAGGAGGCTGAGAAGAAATGGGAGTAGCCAAGAAGGCCCTCAATTACCTGGGTGGCTGTATCTTGAACCTCTCAAAGACTTCTGGATAGAGGAGAGGGAAGACCACCATCTCCTTCAGTGCTGCAATGTGTCTACTCAAACCTCCGATACTATCAAAACGCACCTAGGTCACAAACACAGCGCCATGTAGTCACTTGTATCATATTCTGTCTAATTAGATTTTATGTTTCAGTATCCTACCAGTTCTCCTACTATCCAAAAAAATCAGTAATATGTAACACCATGCCTATCTGGATACTTGTTTGTTTGACTAAGTGCTATCTCGGTGCCTACCGTCTTGTCTATCTGCATGGGGTCCACATCAGCCAGGCTGGCTCCGATCTTCATCCTGTCCTTGTGGATCCCCAGCAGGTCCTCCTTCACTAAGTTCATTGGCAGACATCTGGAGGGGGAACAACAGAGAAAACACATGGAATTTCTGCTTTGCTGGACTGCCTGTGTACGCTCCCTTTGACAGTGTATTTAGGATGCAGTGAATCATTGGCTTCCCTCTGGTGATGATTACTATCATTAAACAGCAGGTTAATGGGTAACAACTGGAGGCAATCCCTGAGTCCTGCTTTCTATTACAACTAAGAATCATACAGACAAGTGAAACTTATCATTCAAGACGCATGTGGAGACGCATTCTAACGCCAGGAGTGAACAGACGTACTTAGAGCTGTCTACTTGTGATAGCATCACCTAAGGTGTTTGTTAATGCCAAGTGGAAACTGGGCTTAAGAGTATCTTCTTCATCTTCTCTTCTATTACAGGAATTAGAAGGCAACCTAAAGTAGCAAATAGCTTAAGACGCACATTTCCTGATGGTAATCTGTGCACTCATTTTAATTATTGTGCAACCCCTTTTGAGTCTCAACTCTTACTGAAAAACAGAGCTGCTGTGTGTCTGCAGCTGCCGAATGGTCTCACCTATTGACAGACCTGTTCCTGTTTGTACTTCTCCGTCTCTGGAATTTCTCATCATCTGAAGAGGAGGATGTGGAGTCACTGCTGTGAATGGCATGTCTCCTTCTGCAAGTAGGAAAGATGCGTTTGTATCATCCTGATGTGGCATACTAAGTGACAGTACTAAGTGACAGTGAAGACATTAACACACACACACACATTCCAATAAACACAATAAATCTACCAGTATTACACACTATTGAGATATAATGCATGTTTTGCACCTACACCATATGATTCACTAATTCAACAGCCAATCAAGTCAAACACAAACCATTTTCATGCATTTAACTAAAGCAACATACCTAAATAAAACACAAGTGTCTGATGTACAGTAGATACTTTAAAGATTTTGCACTCAGCAGGATAAATTAAGTGCTTAAAGGGCGTATTTTAATCTTTTTAGGTTCAACTGCTGGAGCTCACTTTTGCCCTTAAGTGTATGTTGGAGAAGAGCAACAAAAGATGTAGAAAGATAAAATAAAATAAGATACTGTGTCACTGTTCCAATGGTTATACGTCTGACAATAGTTTCACCCAAATATGCCACACTTGTGTAAAACAACAGGGACAGCAGAAACAGAAAACACCCCAGTGAGGAACAATAAACCCATGATAAAACAGCAACAAAGACAGTAGTAGTGTCTTACCTCTCTGAGCTACTCCTGAGCATGAAGGAAGAGAATCAGAAAAAAGAGGAAAGAGGTATATTGGGATGGATTGTATAGGACTTAATTCTCAATGCCCAAAATAAATGATCAAGGATGCAGTAAGATGCTAACAAAAGATGATGGAAATTTTAACCTCCATTATAATGACCTAATGGCTCAGCTGCTTTTCGGATGAGAAAACCTCTCTGTTGCCAGGTAGCTACAGAGGGTTTTCCTGACTGATAAAGTAACATTTGCATTGCAGAAGAATTCCATCGTAATTATGGGTATGGCTGTCTCCTGGATATTAGTCAGACTACCGGCTGATAACAAGACACTGGGTGGGTCACTTGCCAATGGCCAGAATAAACAGTCCAGAAAAAGGGAAAACACAGCCTCTTATATATGCACACTTTAATTTGTGATGTTAAGTTGACCTTAGTTTTTTTTACTAATCAAGTCATTTACTTTTATGGAGCATCCACTATCACGTAGCCTGCCTTGTCTAATTCAGTTAGTGATTCCCTACATGTCACAGAACAATTTCTGACAAACCACATATGGAAGAGGCGTGAGCTTGTAGCTTTCAGCTGCTGCATACATGTAAGTGTTTGAGTGTTTTTAAAAAAGTATAAGTGTTTTTGGATATTTAGTTTAATGTTTAACAAGTTGTCATATTAGCAGTACTATATCCTTATAGTACTATATATCTATTAGACTGATGATTGAATCGGCAATCAGCGATGGACGGAATCCATCGTGATTGCCAGTTTAGCTGCTGATGCCGTTTACAACTGTCAAACTTAGTGATACAAGTTAACAGGGAGTGTATAAAGGCAGCAAGATATAAAGTTTCCTTTCTGATGACTTGAATGTTAATACAATATGGATCACTGCATTTAGTTGGCACTGTTTATTGCTACTTAAATTTATTCCCACCTATTTAAACCATGAACCCTACACTGCACATTGTGATAGTGATGCTGAAACAATATATTGTTCTACCCTGATTCAAACCATTTAACACACACCTCCTTGGCTATTACCCCTTGTGTGACTGGCATTCATACTAACCGGCTGGTTCTTCTTCTGTTGTAGGGGCTCCTGGGGGCCGTGGAGCTGAATCTGAACCTGCGTCTGGTCGGAGACGAGTGGCTCTTGAAGTACATGCTGCGCTTCCTGGTTTCTCTGGGTTCTAAGACGACATTATTAAATGCATGTCAAACGATATTAAACCTTATGGAATGCTAGCCCACATTAAGATGAATGGGCCTACGTGTGCCTGACTTATGAGCGCTAGTAGAGGGGCAGGAAACCACTCCTATCAAAATTACATGCAAGTTATGCCCAAGATTTTCAGAGCTTTTGTATGTATCAAATGCCTGGCTTATCACTTATTTGAACAATTATTATGATCAGCCTGTAAACTGATTAATACTTTGGACATATTTGAACAGAAAACCCGTGAAACAGAAGCAAAGCGGAGCTGTACCATCCTGCGGGGCCTGGTAGCGAACCACCGTCTTCCGCTGCCTGAAGTCGTAGCGCCTCTGGTTGTCTTCCTCCTCATCCTCTCCATCTTCATCATCATCATCATCATCTTCATCATCCTCTTCTTCCTCCTCCTCCTCTCCATCTCCCTCCTCCTCTTCATCATGATCATCTTCATCATCCTCATCTTCTTCTATGAATAAAAGGCATAAGGTGAGATACCAAGGTTTATTAAGCACATTACAAACTACTGCTGATATTAGGTACAAGAAATCGCCAAAAATTCAATAACAGACTACCCTGACCCTTGGTGAGACGGATAGTGACATGGGGCATTCCAGTGTCTAAACTGCCTGCAACACTGGAAGGATCACCATCAGTATATTTTAAAATCTTTGTTTTTTTTTTCTGGCACACAAACTGTACATAGCACAGTGAGCTGAGAGTCTGCTCAATATTTCCAGCCGCTTCAGGCCTAAGACCTTCATGCCACTCCAACTTGGATTGTGTTTCAGTCAAGCAGTCATAAAAGCCCTTTTTTGATAATGATATTTTTGTTTACTTAGTAACTTATAGGTTTTGATTCTTAGGTGCTTGTATTGATTCAAAGCCTTCCATTAGAACTTCCCACTGACTGTGTCCACTGGGGCAGCATGTCCACATTTTTATTGGCAGCCTAGTCTTGGCATTTTCTCTTTAAAATGCATGTATGTGATTTATGTACATGTATGTTTACACATGTATGTAAACTCCAGTTAATGTAAAATTGCCCCCTACCTTCATTGGATCAGCCAATTACTAAAAAACAAAAAAAAACTAACAAACTGAACAGATCGCACAGTTATCAAAGCAGCAGCAGGTGAAGCTAGAGCTGGGTGATATGGCCAAAAAAATTAAATCTTGACTTTTTACACCAACTACAACTAACTGATGGCAACCTTTGTGGCCATGTGACTGGTGATTTGCGCATGCATTTCTGGGCATGCATGTTCTGTTAAGACGAGTGACTTGCCTAGTTTACTTGGCAGAGTGCTCAGCTGCTTTTCTAATGTT
This sequence comes from Myripristis murdjan, assembly GCF_902150065.1. Lineage (NCBI taxonomy): Eukaryota > Metazoa > Chordata > Actinopteri > Holocentriformes > Holocentridae > Myripristis > Myripristis murdjan. The sequence goes on along the minus strand of NC_043995.1, from coordinate 6,160,877 downwards.
ATAAAATAGCCAAGTCAAAATCTTGATTTTGTATTTCAGCTGTTACAGATATTGATTTAAACATAAATCTGAATTAATGGATTTATTGCCAGGCCCTAGTTGCAGCAATAGAAGTTTAATCCATCTCACCTTGATTCTCCTCCTCTGTGGTGTTTTTACTCTGCACGTTGATCCTCACAGACCTCCGCCTGCTGCCTCTCGTGTACATCCCCATCTTCTAGGAGGACACAGAATTCAAATGGTATTTACTATTATCCAAGTTCAGGCTGAAACATGGCGCTGCTTCCAAGTGACGATTTCATTTGCCAAAACATTAGATGGTAGTGTCAGGTTATATTACTGCCAAGCAAAAAAAGTGGCTCAGAGGACCAATAACAGTTTCCCAAATGTTCTTCCATAGCATCTTGCACAGCAGTCAAGGGCCAGGGACAATCTGAGACAGACAGGTGTGGAGCCTGTACACAGTATATCCTCATCTACTAACTTTTTTTGGTGAGATTGCAAACCACTTACCCACAGGGGGGTCAGAAGCGCATTAGCCTGGAGCAAGTGCCCCTGACTATGGTATTTAAAAATTAGATGTTGCAGAGGATTGTCTACTTTTATGTAGTCTCAACTGCTACAAAAGGTCAAATTTGAAAAGAAGATAGATGCATGGATTTTAAATAAAATGCAAGATGTGGAATATGATTATTTTCTTTCCATTGCATCGTCATTGGCGGTCACTTGGAGTCAAGTATGGCAGTTGTCCCTCTTGATCCTTGTGGGTCTTCAAGTGGGCGAACAGGCCGATCCTGGAGCCACATATTTTGGTGCAGTGCATTGGAATTTGGTGGCTCCTGCCCGCCAAACAGACAGAGGGAAGACGCCGAGGTTTCTCTGTACTAGACAATAAACTTTATACTGAGTCAATCATTTAAACATGCAAACATGCATTACATGTTTGCAAAGGTCTTAGAGAGGAATGAATGTGTGCCAAAATAAATTGTTATTTCTTTAGTTGCACATTAACTTTATATAGTTTATTGTCTGGTAAAGAGAAACCTAGGCACTTTTCCTCGACCTGTCTTAACCGTAGACACATTTGTTTTTTCTGTGTGTACAGTGGTGTTGAACAGTATGCGTCCTGCCTCCCTGATGCATTTCAATTGGAAGGGACACAGTAAACTCACTAACCAACAGACCCTATTTTTCTCTGGCAAATGTTAACCTGTCTTTTCTCTCATCAAATCCCGCTCAGTGAAGGAGTCTGATTCAAAACAGAGCTGACTCAGGCTGTGGCTGCCACTGAACTAACAAACTCAATAGCTCCACAGCACACCGAGGCATTCGGGAGTCAACAAAAAGCACACACCAAATACCCAACACAAACATGAATATAACCATAATTATTTCCATATACCTACAATCAAACACAAGTTTAATTCCAAAAGAGACAAATTTTACTGGGGACCCACTCACACCCCTTGTGGTTCCCGGGGACTCACTACACTGAAAACCCTTCAACATCACTATAAAATTATTTTTCTACATTCAAGTGCTTTTTTCTATATAAAAATAGATTTTCTAAAATATTAATTGTTACATTAAATCTACTTGTGATTCTATGTCTATCCTTTGTGGTCTCCCTTTTAGGAACCTAGTCAGAACCAGGGGTGTTTGGTTTTTCCTTATAATATTAGGACAGACCTGGCAAATTCAATTATGTGTCTTGATAAGGCTGTATTCTAGACCCTTAGCTGTATTTTGACAGTTGCATGGAAATGTTTTCTTGATACAGTGGATAACTCCAACCACTTATCAAATATAAAGTTTTCCTATGAAAGCAATGTTCTGAATATGTGAATCAGTGACTTGGCCCTCCTACCGTATGTAAATGTGACTGAGGACACTCTGGCCCTTGATTAAGTACACCTGTGTCCTATTCCCCACAGAAGACTTGCCCTGCGTTCCAATACTCATACTACCATACTATTTAGTAGGGGAAAAAAAGAATTATTGTCACAACGCTGGTAACCTCAGAATTTACTCTTCATCATGGCCAAGAGAATGTGACTTCCTTCCTTCACATTTGTACTTAAATTGTGGTCAGCACCTCTTCAACAGTGGTGTGCATTCCTTCTCCCTTTCACTTGTTTAGTTGCACATTAAACACAAGTTGCACTGCTTGTGCTCCTGGAAGGGACACTTTGGGCAAGTCATTTAAAGTCTCAGGCGAGGGGCCAGACAAACAGCGATTCAAGGAAATTCTATTGAATATGAACTGTGGTAATTTTCCGGTTCTAAATGAATGAATGAACACTGGGAAGAGCACAAACTGGAGTGTGGGCTGTCTTATACACTTTACCTTTTTTGTGTTGTGTCGGGCGTGACATGATTCAGCAGGTTAATGTGTTTTTGAGTAATAGGTCTAATTTGTCGGTGGTTGTGTCAAATGAAAAGTGTCTGGGACCTCACCTCTTCTTTAGTGTCTCTGTCTCTGCTCCTCAGTCTGCGCCTCATCTTCTGCATGTCGTCCATCTTTTGGAGAACAGCTTCAGCCGTGCTGAGGGACAGTTTTTTAAAAAATTATATATAAAAAAAAACAAAACAATTTTATAAAAAACTGAGATAAACCAAAGCCAATTCTGCTAAAATTAAACCAGTATTTCATTTTGGTGTTTTCAGCAGCCATACACTCATGGAAATGCATCCTCAGTATACCATCATCTACCTCAGCCCCCCCTGCTGTCAACTGTCAGTATTGCCACTCCTAATGGTTGCCGCTGTCCTAATGCCATTCATTTGCCAAACGTAATAGTTCTAAAGTATACTCTGCACACTATAGAAAACATTTCAATGAAACAGAGGGTTTTGAATAGATTAGTTTAGTTAATATATGATGTACATTTACATTTTTATTACACTTGAAATGCAAAAGAAATTTTTACATTAACATATTTAAATTATACAACTCCCCAGTTATTGTTTATTTATTTATTTTCTAATTTTGTGATTCCTACTACAAGTTTCATATTACGCTTGTATATATTTGAAATGAGGCAATGTGTATATCAAAGGAGATTGTACTACTGATACATTGTTTGCTTCACAATAAAAATGCTTGAAAAACATATTTAAATTATACATATCCTTGTGCTGTTGCACAGACAGTTCAAAGCAACAACAGTGTGAGTTGCTATTATTTGACGCTATTATTTTAGACTTCTCTACAAAAATGAATTGAAGTGGACTGGGACCTTGACAACCAGGAGAAACAATGACGTTAACACAGAGCAGGGGCCGCTGATGTCACTGTATAAGATATATTTATATGGGACTGAGGCTGCTGAAAATAGTAATACACCATGTAATAGCTGAGTGAAATATCACTTTAAGGTTGGAAATTGATAAGATTTCATTAGCATTGGTAACCTACTTATTCCTGGCATACTGTTTCACTACCGTACTATTCCCAGTTCCATCACTGCACACACATCACACAACTGCACACTGTGCATCCACAAGGTAAACCTGATTTAAACCAGTCGGCTTTGTTTACACCAGAACTGGTTCACCATGGAACAGGGTCTCAAGCTCCACCTTAGCCCTTATATCTCTGATTGTTTCAATATAGTTAAAATAAATTGAGAAAAGGAGGCATTTCTTCCTTGCTTGAATTTGTCAAAAAATGGCTGGCTATGCTGATCATAGTGATTTGTGTAAGGTCTGTAAAATCAGACAATGGTTGACTAGATTTTAAATGCAGTGTTTGTCAGAGCCTGAGGCAAGTCATGTAGTTTACAACTCAGAAGCAACAGGTCTTACCCCCCTGTGGATGAGTTTTTACATCTTTGCGTGAGGTGATCATTTGTCAACACCAGTAGCTCGAATTGAGCTGAAGCAACAGAGGAGGCAGCCAAAAGAGGAGTGGACGTTACTAGACTCACTTGGTGATGAGTCGGTCATACAGGACTGACTGGTTGCGGGAGTCCAGTTTGTATCTGGTGATTCGGGAACTACGTCGCACTGAGCGGTCCTCTTCATCCTCCTCCTCTTCGTCTTCCACCGCTCGGCTCTGGAGACTGAAGCGGCTCCTCTTGGGAGTGGACGACTCCTCCACCTTGTCCGGCACCTCTGAGACACCAATGAAAACACATTATTCATACCTTGAGTAACATAAACAACTGCTTTCCACTCAGCTGTACACGTTCATCCACCTGACAGCAACACCAATGTAACCAGTTTTAGCAATTATGTAGCTACACTAATTCATTATTTGAGTTGTAAAACAAAAGTTGTAGTTCTGAATGTAAAAATCTTGCAAATGACTTCATTGAAATCCATCAATTAAAAACAACAAACATGATCAGCAATAATAAACAATCCAAGTGGTGGAAATAAGGAGTTGTATACAAAATGCAGAAATTGATACATATGTACCACAAATGACTGATTGAAGACACGACACCAAGCTTATTAAAGCTTCTCAGGGTCAGTCAAAAGTAATCTTGGAAGGTGCTCACTGAAGTCCTCCGCCAGGGTCACAAACCCACTGTGCTTCCCAACACCAAAATCAAACACAACACCAGAAATGCCACCAATGCTTTTGACAACTGCTGCAGGTTTCGACAATCATTTTATCTCCACTGGATAAAAATCTCTTCTAACAAAACAAAGAAATAATTTGAATTCATTTTTTGATGCCAACTGACAGAAATGAAGTCTTGAAAATCATTGTGGATATGAAAAGCTCCCATACAGCTGGCACAGATCAAATCTGTAGCAAAATTCTTAAAGCTATTGTAAACGAAATTGTGGAGCCTCTTATTTACTCTATCAGTCTTCCTCTAATCCTTGTCAGGTTGTGGGCCTAAAATGACAAAAATTGTCATTTTAATTTGTCATTGTCAATTTGGAGAGAACTGTGTATAATGGACCTTATGATTACTATACTATACAATACAATACAATACTATACATACATACACACACACATTAATATGTATATATATATATATATATATATATATATGTGTGTGTGTGTGTGTGTGTGTGTGTGTATTTATATATATATATATATATATACATATATGTATATACATACATACATACATATACATATATATGTATATATGTATATACATACATACATACATATACATATATATGTATATATGTATATACATATATATATACATACATATGTATGTATGTATATACATATACATATGTATATATATATACACACACACACACACATATATACATATACATATATATACACATACATACATATACATACACACACACACACACACACACACATATATATAAATATATATGTGTGTGTGTGTGTGTGTGTGTGTGTGTGTATATATATATATACATATATACACACACACACACACACACACACACACACACATATATATACACACACACACACACACACACATATATATATACATATATACACACACACACACACACACACACACACACACACACACACATCATATGTATTATATGTATACATGTATACATATAATATAATATATATAATACACACACACACACACACACACACACACACACATATCAGTGCCACCACTGATAAAGGCGACTGGCATTATGGTGTCAGAGGCACGGTGCTGTTAGTTCAGAAGCTGTATGTATGGGAGGAAGTAATATGTACACTCCACTTGCAGCAGATTAGCATCTCATCCAGTGACAGAACCACTTCATGCTCTGAATGTTGTTGTGATGATCACTGCAGTCTGAAGGTTTTTAAATGTAACTATGTCTGATGGTTATATCTTTAGATCATTTGATCCCCATGGGGACAGGTGGGGAGTAGACAATGCTCTGATTTTAGTAGCATATGAATTCCTAAGAATGATACTGCCACATGGTACCTGCTTGTTGCTTGCCACTGGATGCTTTCCCCTCTCTCTGCAGCCTGGGAGATTTCCTTTAGAGAGAAATGACAAGTGAAATACCTAGTAGGACCATACAATACTGACAAAGAATCCTTCTGCTATCATTTTGTCATCTTCTGCACATCAGAAAACAGGCTGCTATGTGAAACTATTGAGCACATCACTTTTCTGTGACCATTTTTTCTTTAGTTAGCTGCATTGAAAAATAGATATCACTTTTGATGAGGTGTTATAAGAAACATCAACATGATTCCTCCAGGGGGGCAACCTCAAGAACATTTCCATGACTGCAATGTGAATTTCCATAAACTATATAAAAGTAACGTTGTTTTTTTCCCCTTAGGTAAAATTCTAAACATGTAGAAGTGAACATAACATGAGGGCAATTGTAAGACAAATATTACACGTGTACTGATGAATAACTTACGGTAACTTTTTTTTTAACTGAGGTGCAAACTTTCCATGATTTTCCACAACTTTCCACAACTACGGGAGACTTTTCAAAATTCCATGACTTCCTAGAGATGCCATGACTCATGAAATACCCTGACTTATTATGCAGCCTTGGGCCTTGGTCATGGTCTTTCAATATTTAGTTATTATGTTTTAGTGGGTGGACAATTATTACCTGGTGCCAGATCCTGCTGTCTTGTCCTCAGTCAAAGGGGAGCTGGTCTTTCCATCCATGTCTGTGAAGGAGACCTCCAATTTAACTCTCGGGTCTCTGGTCCTCCGAGTGTGATAAGGACCACTGCCCTCCTCCTTCATCACATCAGCATGACCCTAAAAAGAGTCAGCACAAAATGAGTGCACAGTCTCTCCGGCTCTCCAACACGCCAAATGTTTTGACCTAACTATACATAAATGTTGCACAACTCACTTTCATGCATGGACCTGAACTTTGAGTTCTTACAAACCATGTGTATTCCACAGTTTTACTTTCTCAAATGTGTGTCAATACACACTTACAAAACAGTGGATTTATTTTCCTCAGATTTGCCTAGTTTACAGGCGAGAAGCGTGGAACAGCGTGGGAAAAAAATCTTGCAGAGCTGGGTCCCACCCCCTTCATTCCCCGACAGTTACAGCGTTCATAGGAACACCGCAGCACCTTATCTAGGACTATTATACAAACAGGACAAATTCAGCTGGAAACGTGCTTATTGCTATTATCACGTGATCGTATGATTAAAACATAACATCAAAATATCTGAGTAAAGTTTTTTTTTTATTAACTATGGACTTTTGCATGATTACATAACGCATGTTGCTCTGTAGGTTGATCAGGAGATGCATGTTCAGGAGGAACCACATGAGTTTCATTGAGGGGGGCACTCTGGCTGCCCGGTCACATAAATGTGTCAGCTTGCTTGAATTTGACAAGGCAGCTAGTTAGCTTAGCGGGCTAGCGGTGATAGCACGGCAAAGTTGTGGTCATCGATAATTCACCCCGCTCACGGCAGATCACAGATCGTGATCTAATTACCTCCTCGGCTGGCTACTTGTCCATACTCACGTTCACCGTGTTGTTTTCAGGGCTACTGAAGCTGTCATCCAGGGCCCGGGAGGAGCGGGTCAGGCGGGCGGACTTTCTCTGCGACGCGGGAAGCAGCGACAGAAACTCGGAGCTTGTATCCAACTCCAACGACCTCCTCTTCGGAGTAGTTGCCGGTTCAGCTCCGGCATTGCCGCTACTGCGTAGTATCACCATCTTGACTGCAAACCGAGCTTATATTAGCATGAACGATAAACGACCAGCCGCTGCTCTGACTAAAACCGCCGTTATGTTTACGATGCCGCCAACATATCCGAGATAATAGTAAATATCCGCCAGCTGACATGCACACACAACCGCTTCCCAATACCCCTTGATTTCTGGCGCCACAAACGTCATCAGAGGTTGTAGGGTAGCTCGCAGTGACCTGCCGCCTGGAAATATAGACCTGTAAATAAAACTATATGTGTGGCTAAATCACAGCCGAAATTGCTATTTAACTGTGTTGAGGTTACTTTCCAAGTTAAATTACATCTAACTGTTGGCAAACAAATCGAGGGCAGGCATATGTCCTAATATCACAAACGCGGAGGGATATGGGCATAAAACTGGGAAAGATGTTCCGTTGTTTGTAGAGCGCGCTCTGTCCACTCCGGCGCGCTCTGATATTACGTGCACAGGCCATCATCACACCACTACAACACAGGGCTTCTTATGTGAGCATGGGGTACGGCTGGCATGCATTTCATGTTTTCTTCATAAGAAATTGAGACACCCAAGACAACATAAACTTCTCGTCTTTTATTGGATCACAGATACCAGAGGAGAAATACAAACTATAGAAATGTTGCTAACTTGGAAAAACAACTTTTCTGGTACATTGTGTAAAACCGCTATACAGACAAACAGATGTAAATCGTCAAATCTCAAAGCTTTCCCTTCGATCCTCAATTCATACTTGTTCAGCCTTTGACATGTTTTTGATATGTGCAGCTATTTGGGGGGAAACAGCCACGACTTTAAGGCTGGACGCGTCACCCACAGGACTGAGCTGTGAAACCACGGCTCTTGGGATAAGGATGCCTCTCTAAGACTAGTCATCAAAACAGGGCTGCTCTGCTAGAAGTTTTATTTGCCTTTAAACTTCAGTTTCTTCTGAAAAAAAGATTTTCTGAAGTTTGGATCTTGGTGTCACCAGAAGCATTTTGTCAGCTTTAGCAAGGGAAGTGGTTTGATAAAAACAGAGTTCTGAACACAGTTTTTTTTTTTTTATTATTATTTCCAAACATTTTAAATTGGCATTGGCCTTGCAAGAGAGATGAAGAATAAGAAAATCCAAGGATTCAGGGGAAGACTTGAGATTTAACCTAAATCAGAGTCCACCTTCCACTTCGTTTGCACAGCAGTCAGCTGCCATAACTCGCAGTATTTAAGTGCATGTTTGACAACACCAATTAGTCACATGAGTTTCATCCAGATATCTCACAGCCATTGATGGAGGTTAGCTATTGCAGTTGTGAGTGGCAGCTATATCAGCTACACAGTCATCCTCGAAGCTCATCACCTTTATTAAGTGAGTGGGTTCAGGGCTTGGGTATGATTTCTGAATGAGAAGCAGAATTTCAAGCAGAATAAAGAGTCAGCTGATAATTATGCTCTTAGATATGGCAATGTTCTGGGGGGCATTGTCACATGTTTACAATCTGCTGCCTCTATCTGTAGCACAGAGGCAGAAATGTGATGGCCGTGGCACAATGTGGTCAAACTCTATACAAATGGCTCTGTGGTATCTGAATGAAGTGTCACACAACTGTTGGCTACTGTGCTGCTATGTCTTTGACTTGGAAAGTGGCCAGAGACCCTGGGCAGCAGGGAGGGGGTGTTCAGGCAATGGCTGCCAGGTAGTCTTTCACCTCAGCCGGGGTGAGTCTTTTGAAGCCGGCTTCGTTACAGATCCCCACTTCAATGTTCTCCTCTGTCATCTGACCCTCAAAACTCTCCTGAAACACACAGTACAATGAGAGGGTGAATCGCTAGATAATAAAGGTGAGAGGTAATGATTAGACATAGTGCATGAAATATTACAAACTGCATTTTGAAAGCAAACATACCTTCAGCGTCAGGATAGCTGTGTGGATAGCATCCTCCAATTCCAGATCATTGTTATACCTGGAGATAATGGACAAAGGGTCACCTGTTGTGTTTCTTTCAGTGATTTTACACTATAAGAACTGATGAAGAATTAATCCAACCAACTGCCTCTGCCACGTGCAATTATTAGCAGAGTTTTTCAGAAAATGTGCAAAAGTGGGTCATGGGCTTATTTCTGATTGTTGCATGTATTCACATATAACAAAAGTCAAGGAAGTTATAATGAGCCAAGGCGACACCAAATTCACTCAATTTAGGCCACAAGCTGAAAACGGGGCTGTTGGAATGGAATCATGATATAACATTCAATGATTCTGCATGACTGCAGTACAGCAGTTCTATGACCAAAAGTTTAAACATTTATGCTGTTTCTTCCCCATTCGTCCTCTTCCTTCTTTAACTGACATCCCATACATTTAGACAGATGAATGGCAATCCCTCAGGCAAAACTGAATTTAAAGATGCTCTGCCAGGCTTCCAGTTTGCTGTATAGTAACACTCTGAGTTTCCAATTAAGGAAGAAAACAAAAAGAAGACTGGTTGCAAGTTTTGAATGACATGTTTGCCTTCATGCTGCCGCATGTAAAACCACATCACTATGAAAAACACCTGTTGCTGGTACCCAGGTATTTCAGGATGAAATTAGTTTTATATTTTACTTTCAATCACATTAAAAATAGAGCCTGACCAATTCTGGATTTTGGGGCTGATGCAGATACTGTAAATAGAAAGTAAAAAAAATTCTACAGCGATATTAGCCGATATATCCATATACATTCATATTTTGCAATGATCCCACAAATGTGGTTATCAAAAACTTGTGACAAAGATATGTAATGGAGATGGAATATTTTACAGTTTAAAAATAAATTTTATTGTCAAAAATGACATCAGTGCACTGATGTCAAACTTCACTGGGAATTTGACAATTACAAATAACTATAAATTAAAAGACACACAGACATATATATTAGTCTAAAATGTCATCAGTACACTGATGTCACTGATAATGGAAATTAATTGATGATAATTCAAAATAACTATTAATGGAAAAAAGCACAAAAGCATCTTTTTCAGCATAATGTTCTGTTGTTATTTTTTTTTTTTTTAGTTTTCATATCAGCACATATTGGGCAACATATACACCGATACCAATATATCTGTGACAGACCAATATCAGCAAACCAATATCAGTCAGGCTCTAATTAAAATGGCTTTTGAAAGTTTTAATTTAAGCAGCCAATTTATCCACACACCACATATGGTACGGCATTCTATACTGGCATAATCTGAAAACAAAAAATGTCTTTCACTGTAAACTTGTACCTTTTTTCGAGGAATGTTTTTCCGTTGACGTAGTTCTTTCCCATAGCTGTGGCTTTCCATGCAAAATATGCACCCTGCCAATCATATGGGAAAAAAACAAAAACACACAAGACATTAAGCCCACTGCTAACCTGTGTTTCTGACAGACAACAGTATCATCTGTTCCCCCAAAACAGCACAGACACAGGCTGACTGGAATAAGTATGGAGCAAGCATATTCAGATTAGAAGTATGACCACAGTTCTACGCCTGCACATAAACACTGGTCTGCAGTTAAATAGTGGTAATTACAAAACTGTAGCAAACAGCAGCACATTGTGCTGGAAAGGTAACAGAGTTTGTTTTGTTATTAATGAGAATACAGATCTTACAGAAGGGTCTGACTGGAACAAGTAAGGGTGGTCCTCATCCCATCCAGCAATCAGAAGCGACACCCCAAATGGACGTACACCACTGGAGGAGAAGAAAACCGATGAAATGAATTAATATAACTTAGCTGGAGAAGTGGTTACTTTAACACTGGGCCACAGCTTAATCCCTGGTGTGTTCCCACTTGAAAAAAAAAAAACAGCAACATATTTTCTACAGCATGTGCTGTAAACAATGTGTGTGTTAGTGTCTGTCTTTGTGTATACCCACCCAGACTGTGTGTACTCCTGCATTACAGAGGCCACTCTCTGGACGAGCTGGCCTGTGGGGATTGGCTCCTGATAAACCAGGAAGTACTGCTGGGCCAACTTCCGAGCTCGACGCACTAAAACCCTGCAAGTAGGACACAACTCATTCAACTGAGTGTGGACATGTGTGTGTGTGTACACAGAGTGGATGAAAGATACACAACTGAGACAGTGCTGTAAGGTATATTTCATACCCAATAATGACCAACATGCCACAACAATGTGTAGTCAAGCCTTATACTTCTCACCCACTGTCTCTTTTCCAACACACAGCCACACACCCACACACACCTGTAGTCAGGTCCCATGCCGCTGTAAACCATGCCTATGTGTTTGGTGATGGGTTCCACTTTGTGAACACTCTGCTCATCATACAGGATGGATTTTTGTTTCTTCTCCGTTGCCAGGACAACACCATTGGAAGCTGGAAGTGAAAGAGAACCACCCGAGTCAAATGTCTGGAAACCAAACCAAATCTGTTCAAAGAATTTCTTTCATTTCCATGGCCAGTGTCAACTGTGCTTTGACAAACACACACAAACCCCACATGCTCTGCAGTTCAGATTTGATTCAACACTGCACTACACTGCATTTCCTGTAATTTAACAAACTTCCACTGGTACTGTTTATGTTCAGTTAGGGCCCTAAGGCCAAGGGGAGATTTTTGAAGATTTTAAATGTCATGTTGTAAGTGTCATCCAAAACAACTAAAACTGATTGGTGTAAAATGTTTGTATTTTTTTTATGGTTAATACCTGAGGTCAAAAAGACCCCATGTCATGAAATAAAAAGCAAAAAACAACATGAATCATGTATTTGGAGGCATTAAGCACTGAATGAGGTCAAATTGGGCCCTCAAAATAATAGGAGGGTTAAACAACTTATGCAGACAACCAAAGCTCTTAAATGGTGTCGGCAAAGAACACAAATGAACTTTTTGCTGGTCCCAAGATCCAGACTAATGGAAAACACAGTCCCACTCTTATCATCATCATCATCATCATCATCATCATCATCATCATCATCATATGTGGATGCAACAGAAGTAAGCCTTGACCCAAGCTATAATTTGAGAGAAATACTTTTGATCCAGTTTGTGAGACATTTGCAGGCGTCCTTACCTTTGATCCCTACAGAGGGGGCTCCGGCTGCTACAGCGGCCAGGGCATATTCAATCTGGACCAGTTTACCCGAGGGGCTGTGAGGGGGGAGAGAGCGACTCAGTATCGGTGCTTTGTACAGTGGTGAAATACAGAGGAGGCTCTACAAGCATTAACATGAAGGGGCAGAGACAGAGGAGTGACAGTAGAAAGAAAAAAACTACTATGATTTCTTACTTCTTCCAGTGAGGACTGACACAGCGCTAGCACCGTGCAGGTCCGCCTGGCTAACTAGCCTTAGCCTGACGCGCTGAGACAAAACTGAAAGCAAAAGCTCAACTCGTTCGTCTTAGCTAGCATAACCATTAGCTCGGCTAGCCGATCTGTTCAACAGCCCGACTCTGCCCGGTCTGTGGTCGAATTACAAACACCAAACTAACACGTATTTCAGCCATGGCAGAGCTCCTGGTTGCAACATTGATAAGAGAACCGGCTCGTCAGTGTGAGAGCAAACGTGCTAAAGCCAGTTAGCCGTCATGCTAGCAGGGAGCTCGGTGCCGGGGAATGACAGTGCATCAGCAACAACCGCACGTAAAACACTCACTTCCTGTGCACAAAGCTAAACTAATGATACAGTTTAGGAAACACGCATTAAAAGGGTGCAGCTAAACACAGCTTTGTGTCCCTTTGAGGCTATTCCTATTTTTTCTTGAAAAGTTTACCTGAATGTGGTGAGGGAGAAACTGTAGCCCCGTTCCGCCATCTTCTTCGTCTTCTTCTTCTACTACTCCTGGCACGATTTTAGGGACTCAAACTCAACACTGACACCGCCATCTACAGGACGTGTGGCTATATAGCCCTAACACAGACTAAAACAGTACGAATTAATAAATTAAATCAATCAAAACGAAAATGTGAACTTTTACGTTCTTAGATTTTTCCTTAATTCGATGGAGACATTTATGTTTCTATTTTTTATTTCACTTTTTTTCCAAAACACAATCACTTTCACCAGAAATATACGGCATAGTCTTATGATTATTATGTTTTTGACCAGTACATGGCAGCAATGCGCTCTTAGATCGCCAGCTCTGTTGGAAATTAAGAAAGGAAGACAAACGCTTAACCTTTTTATTTATTTTTTTACTTTCTAATTTAAAGAATATACAAAGTCTATCAAAATTATAAACACTAAAAAAGTAATAAAACTGTCAAATGTTAGCTCTTCAAAGAGGAAAAACGTATGTGTTGTATTTTCTTGATATTGATTTTATATTAATAGAACCGATATCCACAATATTATTTTATTAGACTTTTTTTTTATTTGTATATTCAAATGCGTTTTAAATAAAGATTTGAAAAAAAAATTCCTATCGACACATGTTTTGTCGCAGCTGAGTGACGTAGGCTCTCCGATGACCGTGAGGTGTGTGACATGTAGGGACCACAGGGACGACAGCGAGCCTGCAAACAGCAAAGATGATGAATTTGTCGAGTTTGGTGCAGAGCCTGCGGCGGTCCCTGCTGCGGATCGAGAGCAGGCTGCAGCAGGCGGCGGGTTGGGACGCTCAGCTCGGTGAGCTCACTGACGGCACACGGTGATGCTAGCCGGTGCTAACAGCCTTGATGTAACGTTACCATGGGCTTCTGCTGATGGACTCACCTACTCCTGCTGTCTGTCTGTCTCTCTCACGTTATATTTTGTGACATGTAATGCGCTGTTGCCCTTCTAACCTGTGGCTGTGACCTCTCTCGGCTCTGTAATGTTGGCGGAGGAGTAACATTTTTTCTCTCCGTCCAGCTCTGGCCCTGGCAGCGCCCGGGCCCGGCCTCCTGCCCCGGCATGACGCTCACCTTCCCCCGCAGGAGGAGCAGCAGGGCCCGCAGCAGCCCCCCGGCCTCCTGGACAGCATCCTGTGGATGGCGGCGCCCAAGAAAAGACGCACCATCGAGGTGAACCGCACCAGGAGGAGAGCTGACAGCAAACTCTTAAAAGTCAAGGTACAGCGAAGAGCCCCTCACACACTTTACTGTGGAAAACTCTCTTAGGGCTGCACACAAGCTAAGCCACACGCAGAGGGCAATGATGCTCATTTTTCATTTGGAGGAGGTTTCACTGGATCGCTTCTTATAGGATACAGCAGTGTTTCAAAAGTAAAACACTTAAAAATGTAAATGTAAGTCTCTACTGTAGCTGTGCAAAAATTTATACAGATCAGTATTGCGCTAGTTTTGAAATGTCACAGTGACAATACTGTGTGGATTCTCCAGCCCCCTCCAGACATGTACATTTCAGTGCACTGTGGAAAATAAAAGCATAGCCCTAATATTGTTTTAATGAACTTGAGAGGGAATTTTGAATTGAATTGTTTCAAGTCAAGCTGATACCTGATTTGTATGCTGTATTTTTTATGATTTTAAGCTCTAATCATACATGTTCACTTAGTTCTATAGAGTATTGCAGTGCATCAAGATATGAATTGGATCATGACACATGTATTGTGATACCAGGAGTGGGGAAAAAATCGATACAGCATAGTATCACAATATTATCTGTGGCAATATTTCATCGGTACACAGGCGCCAAGTATTGATATTGATAATGTCTGTTTCTTTCTTTCTTTCTTTCTTTCTCTCTTTCTGTCTGTCTGTCTGTCTGTCTGTCTGTCTATCTTGTGTGTCTCTCTCCTGGTTCCAGGACAACATTGAGCCCTGTCCAGAGTGTGGCCACTTGAAGCAGAAGCACGTCCTGTGTGGCTTCTGCTATGAGAAGGTGTGCAGGGAAACCGCTCAGATTCGCAGGCAGATCAGCGAAATGGAGGGTGGCCCCCTGAGGGCCCCTGCATCGGAGACCGTCGTCCTGTATGAGGGCGAGACGCCAAGCGAACAGGACAAAGGCAAGAGGATAGTGGAGCGGGCCAGGAAGCGGCCTGCCTGGTTCAGCTAATGTTAAGTTGCTATTTTCATCGTGACCCAGATCTGGTCAGATACACATTCAGAAAAGCTGTCAAGTATTTGGGTTACCCTGGGAGTGCTCGTTTTATCTTGAGCTTAAGCTGAATCCATCGCTCCTCAGTATTTAACTTCACATCTTGCCCAGTGGGTCGCTCAGCAAGTGTAAAAGGAGAATGTGTCACTTTTGTCTCTACAGATAAAGTGTATGAAGAGGCCTGCTAGGTGATATTAAATCAGTAGTGATACTACTGATTAATCTTGGCACATCAGATATAAATACAACAAAGGATGGCAATTGATTGTTGCAAGTGAGGTCATCTTCTCTTGTATCTGTTGATATGTTAAATTAAATACTGCACCATATCATGCTCTGTACAGGGGAAATATAGACAGATTATGGATCACATCATGACACTTTGACATATTGACTGACAGATGGTTCTTTGTTGGCTCATGTTACCTGATGTCATGACTTTCATTGTATGAACTGCTCTTTATCTGACTTTTGAAGCCAAGGTTGGCAGATTTTTTTGTGCATTAGTCACTGTTTGACAATAAATACATTTTTTTTGGAAGAAAGTAAGTTAACCTTTGTCCGTCTTAAATAAATGGGGGTTTCTTTTTGATTGGCAAGACTAATCATCTGTCTTTCTCTGTGCTGGGGAACAGGTACTTTTGCATAACTTTAACAATAAAGTAAAATTTATGTTGCTACGTCAGTCCAGTCATACAGAAAGTCACATAATTTTTTCTGTGTGTGCAAGGACAACAATTAGAGTGCAAATCACCCTCAGTGGCTTGAATCTGATCTCTTGAGTGATTAAAGAAGAAGAAACTACTAGAAATCTGATTTGTCATGTTTCAGGCAACCACAGGCAGTTTGGATCTGCACTAAACATCTCACAGTTCTGTTTGGTTAAATTAATGTGCTGCTGAACTGTTGACAGTTCATAAATGTTGATAATAATCAGTGATACCACAATAATATATTCACATTCAGTGTTAATATTTTTTATTTTAGCCTGTGGATAGTTTAAATTGATGGCCAATTGACACATAATGGTGGAGAAGTAACACATCTAAACACGAGGGGGTAACATTTCTGTTTGTTGATGTGCTTTCTGGTTACTACAGTAACATCTGGAAATCAGGATCCAGATTATTACATGAACCGATAGAATATCAGTGTTCCCTGGAACAGGCTGTTCCTGTTGGGATCAGCACGGCATATCTTCCATCGCCTGACACCATCACACACCCCGATACCACAAGGCAGTCAGGACTGCAACATCCTGACCAATGCCTAAACCTTTTGAGGTCATGGTCATTGATTCATTATTTCTGATGGCTCTTGAAGAGCTAAAAGAGACAAACAAAAATGTCCACTTCCTTGTTATGCCTACTAGATTTAATTAACTGAAGAAGTGATAAATTTAGAGAACTGCTCCATTTTGGTGGGAGACTGTGGAAGAACGTAGTGATAGAATTCTCTAGAAATCCTGAAGTCAGCTTTCCCATCTCCACCCTTTTCCTCAACTGCGTAAACTCCAAAAATAGAACATGTCATCATTCAGAGGTCGCACGTCCCGAGCTTTAGACAGGCCAGCTGATAGCCAATAGTCACTTTGGCCACATATTCCACAGGCTCAGCAGTGTTTGCTGAATCGAAATCTGTAGTTGCTGCTTCGGTTTTAAACATGACTTTGATCAGGGAGCTGACACTGCTTTTGACTGATGAGCTGAGTTCTTACTGTGGATCAGTGAACCAGCTGGCTTCAGCTTTTTCCCTCCTGTGACATTTGGTCCATGTGAGAGACATATGAGGAGTTGTGGCTTATTAACTTTGATGGGCTGAGCTCTGCTTCTCAATCAAATTGACTGCGGGATTAGTCATTCTATATCAGTCTACACACACAAACACACGTGCGTTCACCAACTTGTGCACATAAGCATGTAAACACAAAGCTGCAGAGACTGACAAATATTTAGTTCACAAAAATGAGTGTGTTCTTCCACATATTCAACTTTTCAACATTGCACTGATACAGACTCATACAGACTGCAAATACTTGAAAAAACACATCCACGCACTGGCACAAATACATGAAATACTCCCTGTAGAACACACACACACACACACACGCAACATTTCAACTGAAAACCAACCTTCAAGATGCCTTAAGTGAGGACATTAACTGCATTCACCATGATGTGATGCAGAAGACTAAAAATAGAAACAAGATCTGATATTTAATCAGCTGCACAGCACACACACATACACACACACACACCCTAATCTCAGCCTCCAGGGTCCACACACACACACATTCAAACCAAAACGATCCTGTACCTGGACTCCCTCATTTGTCTTAGTTTTATTGACTACTTGGTGATGTAGGAGAGCAACACAAAATAGACGTAGTCTTAACACACACACACACACACACACACACCTGACCATGCACTGTGTGAGCAGAGGAGGCTGCTACCTGGTCAACTCCCACTGTGATCTTCAGGAGGAGGACCAGTGGAGGAGAGAGACCTACGAAGCCGCCTGGCTGAACCTCGTCATGGAGACAAGACCACAGTACAAGTAAGAGGAGGCTCTATTCTATTCTATTCTATTCTATTCTATTCTATTCTATTCTATTCTATTCTATGCTTCTGAGGGTGGACACAGTTTCAGGACAAGTACAGTAGATTGGTGGTTGTAGGATCTATACAACCTATATCTATACTGTTTTCTATTCTTTTTATTATTTTAACAACTTAATGTCCCTATATATTGTTATTATTATTTCAGGGAGAGAAAAGAGTGATATTATAGCATGAGCAGTGATTCTATCCCATGTATTCACCATCCATATAACCATATGACAGACACTTAACTGTATTATACACATTATCAGAGTAAACTACAGGGATTTGCCATCATCTGGGCTTTATTCTAAACCTCCTATATATCAAACCACAGTGACAGACAGCACACAGAACTCTTCTTTTCATGCCATAAGATGTTTTTCAGACTATGAAACAAACACATGTAGAGAAGGAGGGTGACTTTGACATGAACTGGGACTGGAATAGTATAGGCATTTTGTGACAAAAAGGGGGCGAACCTAGGAAAAATTGCAACAGAAACTCTTTCAACTTTTTTAGTCTCATAAATATGTTGGTTATAACATATCAAAAGTCCTAAGAAATCCCATTGGTGGAAAAGTTTTGAAAATCACCTATTTATGACCACATATTACCAAAAAACACTGTTTTTAATACACAGGGGAAAGGGGTTCAAAATTTTACTTTCAGATATCACTATAAAAATTCACAAGTTGATTACACACACAAAGACAAGAAAAAAAGTCAGTCACAAGTTCTTTGAATTATTCTGTTTACACATGCATATCACACATTATCTGATTTGATATGCGTTAATAAGGAATTTAAGGAATAAATGCCAGAACAGATATTTAAACAGTGAATTAAAGGGTTACTATATATATAGTAACCTTGAATTAGTGAATTAAAAGGTTACTGTATATATAGTAACCTTTAAATTCACTGTTTAAATATCTGTTCTGGCATTTATTCCTTAAATTCCTTATTAGCGCATATCAAATCAGATAATGTGTGATATGCATGTCTAAACAGAATAATTCAAAGAACTTGTAACTGACTTTTTTTCTTGTCTTTGTGTGTGTAATCAACTTGTGAATTTTTATAGTGATATCTGAAAGTAAAATTTGGAACCCCTTTCCCCTGTGTGTTAAAAACAGTGTTTTTTGGTAATATGTGGTCATAAATAGGTGATTTTCAAAACTTTCCACCACTGGGATTTCTTAGGACTTTTGATATGTTATAACCAACATATTTATATGACTAAAAAAGTTGAAAGAGTTTCTGTTGCAATTTTTCATAGGTCACTTTGCATAATGCCTATACTGCATGCTCGTTACGCCAGTCTAATGATACATATAACAAGAGCAATTTAACAAAAGCCCAATACTGATTTTTTGAGGGGGCGATGCCCATACTGATATTAAGAAGTGAAAAAATGCTGATATGGATATAATAGCTGATATATACACGAGACAGGATTTTCTGGAGACCGAATATCAGTCAGATTCTAAAGACTAAAACTTTACAATTTCTAACAAGCATTCTGTCTGTCATTCACCAAAGGGGGGATTATATTATGGTTTATTATTTATTGTGTAAGTATAATGTCCAAGAATAACTCAGTGTGTTGGCGTTAGATTCTGATTCTGGTATTACAATTTATTTATTTGCTAATATGCACTTATTGTATTTCCTATGTTGGCCTTGCTCTCTTTAATAGAAGAAAAAACTTGATCACTTCATGAAACTGAAAGCTTTGAGCCTGCAGATACAGTTATAAACTGTATCTGTACTCTTGGGTGAATTGTAGTGGAGCATTATCACTGAGACTCCATCAAAAGGATTTAACTGAAACATGTGATATGCCCCAGGCTGACACTGTTGGAGAAAGACGTCACTCGCAGAGAGAGCTACGAACAGCAACAGGTGGTCCACTTCCTGGTTCAGAGGAGTCCCAGCCAGATACTGAGGCTGGGCATCCAAGGAGGAGCCATGATGGAGCACCAGCTCCCCCTCAGGACGCCCCACCGCAGCAAGGCAGGGTCTCCCTGGGACCCTCATCAGACCAGAGCCATCGCCGAGTGTTCACAGGATTGGGGGCCCGTTAAACTTGATAAGGAGACAAGTGGAGGGCATGTGGACAAACAGGAAGTGACTGCCACAACTACAGATCTCCCAAAGCTCACCAAGCCAATCAGAGTGAACTTCAGAGCCTCGAGCCTCATGTCGTCACCAAGGGAAACCTCTCATAGGGTGCCAATGAGAGAGTGAACCTCACTGTACTTCACTTCACCAAATCCAGTGATAAAGACTATCCTCAATAATCCCCTTATTAAGTATATATCACACTAAAAAATTCACTTTGTTTGATTTAAAAAAAAAAATTAACAGTGCTTCCTTAATTGATTGGCCATTTGAGCCATAATTTTGGCAAATGGGATATAATGCATTGCATGCCAAGCAAATGATAGAAACTTAATGGATATTCTGTCAGCAAATACTCACATATCAGTCAGAGAGAACTGAATGAGAACACTATGATGAATAATAAACTGTATAAAGCATCATATTTATTAATGGAAAACATATAGATGTGTTATGTGCTCAGGAATTTTATGAAATGTGTTATATCACCAGAAAGAATGTCTTATTATGAGGGGGAAGATGAAAATAAAGATTCTTGTCGGGAGAGGCCTTTTATTGCAAATTATCATCACAAGTAACTTTAGATCCTGCATTATTTTGATGTTGTGAGGTTAATGGGTGGAGGTTAATGTACCATCTGATTCTCCATATTGCTGCTGCATTTTATGTAGTGTTTATCCTATTATTTATATGCTCTCACATACAGTCACTATATTTAATGATCTCGGCACTGGATGTCCACTTCTTATCATGTGAAGGAAGTCGCAGCGTCACTTGTTCCAACAGAACTGCACTGTCAGTATCCATTTATTCATTCATCGTCATGCACTAGCCATTTATTTAGAGAGCCACTGTGGTATGATATCATACTCTGCAAAGACTATTTGCCACATTGTAGGTAATAATATACAGAGACCAAACATCAAGTGCCCACACCAGAAATTTATTAAGAGGATTGCACAGAACGGTCTCGTACAGAGTCTGTCGTGTGTCATCTCAAATTATGGCATTCCATCTTTCATTTGTACATTAAAGTACGATCAAAATAAAAACATAACCTCATTTCAGCAAAGCCTGGCACCCTAATAAAAATACTATGAGTTTAGTTAAGCCTCTTACTAGAGGTGTAAAGCTGTGCTAATTAAGGAGTCTTATTTAAACTGGTAAGTACGGTGATGTGGTAGGAGGTTGTAATATGGAGAGCTGCTGTATGCCCTTAATTCAGATTCAGGTCCACTCACATGCAGCAGCTATGGAATATTCCTGTGTTTCCCTCATGCTAGTGAAGCTCCTTTAATCATGCATTACTTGCTAAACAACTGAGGATCGAACAATGTTAAAAGACAAGTGAGGTAAAACAAGTGATCTGACTCGGATGCACCACTGTATTGGCTTGTTGTCATACATCTTAAGTGGCAATACACCAGACTGTAAGGAAAGACACCATGAATGGAAGGCCAGTCCACATAATGAACAGAAGGGTTGGCAAAAACAGAAAGGGTCACACAAACATCACAATACATCCCCACAATATTCTATCAGTACATTGAAGCCAAGTATTAACACATATCAAGGATATCAAAGACCTCAGTGATTTTTCCAACTGTAGTGTTGATGCTCTTGAAGACATACTCTTGTTTCATTGCTGATTTGCTCAAAACTACAGATTTTTACATGTTTTCACCGTAAGTTATACTATTTTAGCCACAGTGTATTGCAAGACAGAGAAGTGCAACATCAATTTACTGGGAGCACTCAGTAAAACAATTTCATAACTACAGCACCAGAGAGAGGTACCTAGTAATTCATGGCACTCACTGAATATGGAGTGTAACTGACATATAATTCCTAAAAAAAAAAATCCTAAGATGCAGGATGAAAAAATAAACAAATAACCAATCGAACAAAAAAAACAAACATCCATATTTAGTTGAGCATCCATAGTTGCATATCCAATACAGATATGACCTGAATTATCCTTTATGCATTCCTTATCATTAGTTCACATAGTTAATTTGATGTTTATACACTAAAAAGCCCACTTTTGGGCTTAATTAAAGTATTTGTATTTCAGCACGTTCAAAATCTGACAAAACTTTCCTTATCCCTTTTTAACATTATATGGCATAAATCGGGGATGTTGAGCAATATCCAAGTGAGATTATCTGGCTGGCTCCTCTGTAAAATCTCCATGAGAGGCTTGCCATTTGCCACTTAAAACACACTATTCCCATCCCTGATCTAGATCTTTTCAATATATGATAAAGTCAATGAAAAATACCAGCTTTGTCTTCGTCTAAGGTCACTTAGTGTGAGACTTCATTTTCCCTGCTAGAATGGCTTCCTCAGCTCTCTTGTGTTTCTGCACAGTGACCTGCAGCTGCCAGTATTTGAGATACAGCCACATGAGGCTGCCGTTCTTCCTCTTATCCATATTTAGTAGGTCTGCGCAATGCCTGTCATTCTTAAAAATATCCTTCAGGTCTGTCTCTAGATCCAGGTCGCCCCCGATGGGTTCTTTGACAACCTTAAGCAGCATGTTCTTCTCCATCTCCAGCCGTTGCTCTCGAGGCTGGAGGACGGAGCAGTAGACGTTTTGTCGCTCCACCAGCTGATGCTCTAGCTCCTTCAGAGTGGCTGTAGCTCGCTGGTGCCAGTCCTTCTCTTGTTCCAGGGCATGCTGCAGTACAGTCGCTGTGGCACCAGACTCCACCTGCCTTCGCCTCTCTTCCTCCAAGGCTTCACGCTCCTCATAGGGGAAAAGACACAAAATGTGGTTTAGAGAGATTAGAAAAGAAATGCAGAGAAGAGCACGGGTATGGAATGAAGGTGAGGAGCACAGAAAGACCAGTTACTTCTTTTGCTCCAAAGCCTCACTCTCTAGATAGAGGAACATAGATATACATGGAGGAGGAAACAGAGGATGATGGTCAGTGGGAAGGCAGGGAGGGATGAGAAAAAAGAGCAGTGAAAACAGTGTCAAAAGAGATACTATCTCTGCTGCTGCAGAAAAAGAAAGTATTAGAGGGGGAGGAGGAGAAGGGGAGGAAAGATGGGAGAGAAGATGGGACCCGTACCTGCTGTAGCTGTTTCCTCTCCATCATCAGCTGCTGGCTCTGTGAGACCAGGGCCTGCTTGTAGCCTTTGACCCTCTGCCTCTCCTTCTCCAGCTCCAGCTCCAGCATCGCCGCTGTCCTGCGCCTTTCTGTCAGCGTGTCTCGGTACCGTGCCTCCATGTCACTTCTAACTGCGGACACGTCCTTTTCATACTGGGCCTTGGCCTTCTGAATCTCCCTCTGAGACTCTCTGGTCCAAATCCAACCTACAAAGATAGCAGGAGGTGACACACAATGGAGAAATCCTGGACCATCAGCAGTGGGTCTTGCTGCAGATGCAGGACATGATAACCATAACAACATGTCTCTCAACATAACTTTGATTTCTGTGTGGTTCCCAGAAAGAAAGCTATAAAACTGACTTGTAGATGAACAGGCCGAGGGGAACCACAGACTAAACCTACTTTTGTATAAGCATTCAGCAATTCAAATTTTATAATCCTCTCTCTGCGTCATACCATCTCTCACATAACTATAGACACACAGGCCTCCTTGAATAACTTACGGAAAGCAGCCAGTCCCAGCATGGGGACCAGCAAGGCGTAGTTCCATTGGTTCCCATCACCGGGCCCCGCCTCCCCTCCTCTGGGCTCTGGCTGTATGTTCCATCTGGGTGGGTCATTCAAGTTGTTCATGGGGGCTGCGGCATAACACACACACGTGACAGCATCACATCAGTGAAAGTTTGGTGCTTTAGATTTATGTTTAAATTTATGTTCAAATTGTTTCTCATGGGGCTGCAATGCTTCCCTCACACACACTCACAACAACACCAGTACAGTGGCCACCAAGGTGATTACAAGTGACTAAACTGCAATCTAAAACGTGATGTGAAAAAAACTAAACATTTTTGTTAACTAAAATAAAAATAAAAAACTAACTGAAACGATGTTGTGTACTTACAAAACTTACTAAAAAAAAAAAAAAAAAGAAAAAAAAGAACATGTATTAGTTTTAGTCTGTCAGTTTGGTCAAATGTGTGAGGAGAACCAGCATGAGGCGTTGGTGCTGATGTTTACTGAGACTGGGACGAGTCAACTGCCTTCTCAAAATGTTGTGAATGTAAGGCAATACCTATTCTGACAAACACCCCCGTCTTACAACAAAAAACGAATAATGAAACTAATACAAACTCAACCTAAACAGTATAAACTAAAGTGAGACGAGCAAACCGGCACTGGAAACAAACTGAAAATCAACTGAACTGAAAACAAAAATTGTAAACAAAATAAAAATACAAAACTACAACACTGCTCTGGCCACCGGGTGTTTACGACCGGACAACAGAAGCTAGCAGCAGTAGCTTGAAAAACTATAAAGTGGCTATAAACTTGTTATAAAACGGCTATAAACATTTCCACGTGACTGTGACGTTGACTCCAAAGTAACTTGCCTCCCACACTGACAGGTTTTAAACACAGATGATGCCCCCAGTATCCATGATGATTCTGCACACAGTTAACTAGACTGACAGGTGTTTTATAACTGGGCTTTCATACACACATGCTAAAATATAATACCTGAGCACTCTTCTGCATGGCACCTCCACACAGTATTTCAGATGCAGTAGCTGTGCAAGCAGGCTCCCTAGTTATTAGCTTGCATTTATCAATACAGCCCCACAGAGACCCAGTAAGAGCACAAACACAAGCCTGCCAGCCCAGCCAACCACACACAATGCCACCTAGCCTTCATGACAAGCTAACTTGAAATTAGCTATGAGCTAGCAAGCTGGCTAGCCTCAGCTAGCTTGGTAGCTCGCTAGCTGCTGCTTGCTAGGTGCATTTCACAACAAGACAACACGGGACAGAGCAGCTTTGTGAGTCCAACAACAACCCAACGTGTGTCTGTTAGAAATACCGCGCCGCGTCTCACCTTGAATGAAAAGTCTAGGTCACTTATACATTTGTTCCTGTACACAAGATTATACAATTTCTACGCAACTTCATTAGTCATTCGGTACCGCCGCAGGGTAGTCCTGGCGAAAATAGATATCTGTCAGTCTGTTCAATTGCTAATACTAACACGTGCAAATGTACGTTTGTGTTAGACTTCTTATTAAAATCATATTATATTGCTGAAAACGTGTTCATACCTGTGAACATTGGTTGAATATTGGTCCTGATAAACCCAGCTCCCCCCGGGTGGAGCAGTTGGTTTGGTCCAGTGGGCTGTGCAGCGGAGATAATTGACCCTCCGCCGTGTCACACAGAACCGGCCCTTCATCCGACAACATGGCGAGCGTTCGAGCTGCGTCCCGACTCCTCTCCAAGAAGGTGTTATCCCACCCTAAAGCAGTGAGTAATAACGGATGAAATGTCGATATACTACATACTTACACATGTGTTTCTTGTGTGACTTTTGTCTTTTGCGCGCAGACTGTAGAGCTTTGCTGCATTTTCACGTTTCGTAACTGTCAGACCTTGACTTGCGTAACCTCCTACTCCAGTGTTATGTAGCTGAGAGTGTTTGAATGTGACACCCATGGAGAACAAAGTGCTATGAAGGCTGCTTAAAAGTGTCTTATACTCTCTGTTTGACTTATAGTTCATTCTTAGACTAAGATTTTCGCAAAATTATTAGCATAATTTCAAATTTATTGTCAACTGGTGACATATTCGTTACGACAGAGAACTTCAAAAAGATGATGGAAAATGTCTTGGCCTTACAAGAGTGTTACACCAAAACGATCAGATTTAAAATGACTACCAAGCACAAAGGTTGCTATTAAATACTTCATGTCAATTATTATGAATATTACCCCTCTATACACCAACCCTCTTTCGTCCCATTGTGAATTAAACGGGAAAAGCAATAAGAAATGTGTTGTGTATGTTAATGCTGCGGTACAGAATAATGGGCTCAATCACGACAAATCAGATTTCTCTGCTTATCTTGAAATAATGCTTTCTCTTTTTCTTGCAGGTCCCTGTTGCCGCAGTTCAGGGCTCTAGGAACTTTCATTTCTCCATCTATGGCAAGAAGAACAATGCCAAAGTGTCAGATGATGTGAGTCCCAAAACCTGCTGTTTTGCTGGGGTTTTTTTGTTTTGTTTTTTTTGTTGTTTTTTTTTCTATTAGTATGCACTGGGTTAGCCATTACAGTTTCATAACACGTGTAGGAAGACAAGTAGAGGTCGACCTTTGGTGGATTTTTGAAGACCGAAGGATAGCATAGGGCAAGAAAAAGCCCAAAGCCGATTAATCAACGATATAACGAGGCTGTCTGACATGAAGTACTGTTGATTTTATTGGAAACTGTGCAACTGTTGAAGTGATGATGGTAGTTAAAGTAATACAATTTGAAGACATATATTAACAAATTTATATCACTAAACATCAGCCTCAAAATACTTAATAAATTAATATGGAACTGAACGTCAGACTCACTGTAAAAAAACAAACAAACAAACAAAAAAACATAGTGTGTAAAATAACTCAGTGGGTGGGAGCTCCAGTTGAGAAGTCTGTTATGGAGGAAACAGAGTTTGTCTGCAGAGCTGAGCTTTACAGTAGGAATGATTTGACTATATTATTTGTAACTTTTCCAGAATTCAATACATTTTTTCTGTCTCTGTTATGTGAGTGTAACTGTGTGGCATTATGCTATCATTTGCTTTGATTTGATTTTCCCCCATATTGCTATGATCCTGGTATCATGAAGCATTCCTGGGTGTGAAATAAATCCACTTGATGTTTTGCATTGTTCTTATTTTAACGGTTGTGATATTTGTGTGTGTGTGCGCGCGCACGCGTGTGTGTGTGTGTGTGTGTGTGTGTGTGTGTGTGTCAAGTCAGATTCTGAACCAGCGGGGATCACAGAATTGAATTCATTTATTTATGTTTATGTTGACTTGTCATCTTTTTTACCCCAGCTGGCAGCTGAACTCAGCATCTTAATACTTCAAAATTTACAATAATAATAATTCCAGGGCTTTTATTTATCTGAACAAAAGAGTGTGTGGGGCTTTTGTTAGAGCCAAGCCATTGTTTGTTTTTGCACATACGTGGTTTATGGTCTGCCTAAACACCAGTGTTAAGCACAAAATTGTGCCACTCAAATTCACACAATTGCCTTTTTGACCTTGAGCCTGAAAATATTACCCAGATCCAAATCAGAAAGACTTCATTGATCCCCAAGGGGAAATTGGGTGATATAGGCATCTGATATCAGATACTACTGCTGTTTTGACTGATGATCATCATGATAGTGATGATAACAACAACAAAACCAATTAAATATTTGTTATCTCGTTGAAATAATCATGTAAAACAGTTACCTATCAAAAATATTAGGTATTATTGGTAACATAGTGGTAGGTAACCAGAACATAAAGGCAATTAGTCTTTGAAACACAGCATCAGTTCATGGAAACGGATTGAAACAAATCCTGCCAAAGTCACAAAAGTGGGGAAAAAAAATCTCTGCTAGGATATTGCTTTACAGTCTGGAGCAATGCTGTAGAGTGTAGCATTCCATCCAATAGAGTTATGTTTATCAAATAACTTGGAAGGCTTTCGAGGCATTACTTGTATCTTCTTGACAAGGTTATGAAGCTTAAATGAATGCAGAGTTCTTTCTGGTAATATAGCTATGTATGCATTTTAAACTTTTTTACTTTATTTGAGTTATTTATGTGTTAAGTTATTGATTTGTTTTGTTCAGTTGTCTTTTACTGTGGACTGGCCCTGTATTTATGCATACACACAGCACTCCCTGCCATATCAGAGGTTTTACAGTAACTCTCTTTCTCTCTGTTTTCAATACATGTTCAGATCTCTACCCAGTACCCAGTCGTGGATCATGAGTTTGATGCTGTAGTGGTGGGAGCTGGAGGAGCAGGACTTAGAGCAGCTTTCGGCCTATCGGAGGCTGGCTTCAACACTGCCTGTGTCACCAAGCTCTTCCCCACCAGGTCTCACACTGTCGCCGCACAGGTATGACAACGCATTGATTTGCTTTCTGTAAAAGAAGACTGTATACACCTTTTGCTGATTTGCTGAAGACGGACATCTAAACTCTGAACATAGATTTGTTATTCACGCTCCATTTGTGATGTAAGCACCACACAGAGGGAGCCGACTGAAGTGGCCTTTCCCCTTTCTGATAATGTGTGTTACGTGTTATCTCGTTGTTCAGGGCGGGATCAATGCTGCTCTGGGGAATATGGAAGGAGATGATTGGAGGTGGCATTTCTACGACACAGTGAAGGGATCTGATTGGCTGGGAGACCAGGACGCCATCCACTACATGACAGAGCAGGCCCCTGCAGCCGTAGTGGAGGTAACACACACACACACACACATAAACACAGATTCAACACAACTGGTATTCAGTTTGAACCCAGTTTGAAAGCCTGTGGGTTATCTTGACAACTGCTTTCTAAACTTGATTGAATCCAATCCTGACATGTATAAATACACACAATCACACATTATGTCTGCTTTTTATGAAAGTTCATATGGGTAATAGTATTTGGAAAACCTAATATTCAAAGCTTTGTCTTGGCTTTACCCTCTGTTGTATTTAACCATCTTAGAGGACTGACAGTTTTTCTCTTTTCCTCACATTTCTCTTGTTCCTTGAGTGAGACAACTTTGGCAGGCAGTTAAGTCTCGTTATATTTCACTTACTGTGTTTATTTCATGTAAACTGAGATTGTTGTGCTTTTGCCAGCTGGAGAACTTTGGCATGCCGTTCAGCCGCACTGAGGATGGGAAGATCTACCAGAGGGCATTTGGAGGTCAGAGTCTGAAGTATGGAAAGGGAGGCCAGGCACATCGCTGCTGCTGCGTGGCAGACAGGACGGGACACTCCCTGCTGCACACACTCTATGGACGGGTACATACACACACATCTCCTGTCTCTTTCCCTCCCTTCTTCCACCTCTCTTTTTCTCTGTTTCAGTCCCTGCATTATGAAACCACTTAATCAGTGGAGTAGTATTTAACTACCTCCCTGTCTGTCCTGCTCTCTCCTCTCCAGTCACTTCGTTATGACACCAGTTACTTTGTGGAATACTTTGCCCTGGACCTGCTGATGGAGGACGGCGAGTGTAAGGGAGTGATCGCTCTCTGCATGGAGGACGGTTCAATCCACCGCTTCAGAGCCAAGAATACTGTCATCGCTACTGGGTAAACTCACATTTGACACTAATACTTGGCTGTTTATGTTAAGCACAAACCTTCCTTCATTGTGATGCCCCTTCAGCTGTGCATCTGTAAGCAGCAGTTATATTCAGTGGTTATAAGCAAGTTGTTTCTCCGCCTGTTGTTTCCAGGGGTTACGGGCGTGCCTACTTCAGCTGTACGTCTGCCCACACCAGTACTGGAGACGGCAACGCCATGGTGACCAGAGCCGGCCTGCCCTGCCAGGATCTGGAGTTTGTCCAGTTCCACCCCACTGGTGAGGAAAAAGTTATAATACTAATACTAAGAAAGCATTGTCACCATAGAGCAAGTGATTCCCCAATTAAATGCCCCAAAAAACAATACAAGAGCATTCAATCGATGCTAGCTCTAAGTCCAGTGAGTTCATTTATTAGCTTATTATAGCTTGATAACACTAGTTTCTATCGTCTTCACTGTGCTCTATCATTGGTGCCATCTCATGTCGGCCAGTGTTTTTGATCTCATTGAAGTAACCTATTGACAGCCTCTGAGATATGAGCTGATTTAGCTGTAGTGTGAAGTTGGGAGAGAGCGTGAGGAGAGGCGATGAAGATAAATGTATTAAGGCACAGTGACTAAATTTAATGACTTCTTCTGTATTTCTTTTGTGCAACATGCTATGCTGTGGGTCTTAAACAAATTTCAAACTAAATGTCATGCTTCAGCTTTTGCGGTAACAGAAGGCACTCAGTTGTTTGCCAGATACAGTATTTACATCCCTATCAGTGCTGTTATGAATGGGTGTGTATGTCAGTAACATAGAAGCCCATTTCTGCTGTGTTTGCATTATAAATATGTAGGATCAGGGAAAAAAGAAAGCAAAAATGCAACACATTTCCACAGTGACAAATTATACCGTGACAATGTGTATAGTTGCATTTTCACACATTGGACCATGAAAACAGTTAAAGCAGTCCCTACTACTATATCATGTTTGCTCTTTTTCTGCCACTTGGCTTTGCACAATCATGTCTATAATCCAGTATTTACAAAATTCATTCTAGTCGGGGCAAGTTGTTTACATTTGGCTCCAGCAACATACCATACTTACATAAGGGCATTTGGTCACTTTTATATTTGTCTCTTTCTGATATTTGACACCTGACTCTTAGGCTATGTATTGACTAGCCCTGTAATGTGGCCTGTGGAAGGTCACAGAAGGTCAAGCCCCTTTCTCAGAGCTTCATAAATTTCCATGACTTGGTTCACTGAGTTCAGTGTATTCAAAAACACAAGAACAATTGATTATGTCATCATGTGCGTGTGCGCGTGTGTGTGTGTGTGATTGATTTTTTTTTTTTTTTTTTTTTTTACAGATCTTTCTAAGAAAGATAATCATACTATTTTGAGACCAGTTTGTACGACTGTCACGTCTCATTTATAAAATATAACTTCCTAAGGCTCAGTCCAGATTAGAGCCTTGATTTTTTTGTCTGGGGCTTTTGGAGAGAGTTCCCAGTTAGTATTGGACAGATGGAGACATTAATATAGACTTGGACGGCTGAACTGAGTTCACAGTATGATACTATGACACAATGGAAGTGTTAATGTTTTGAATCTTCATAGAAAGATATTTTAGGCTCTGAATTCAAGTTGTCCTAACATTCAGTTTGACACTGACATGCGTCAGTGTTGGTGCAGGTGGTAATGTCAACATCTATCCAAGTTTTTCTATTCAGAAATATTACTTGAACTTTATGTTGCATAAGCAGCAACACATGAATTCAGTCATAGGGTTGATTTCATCTTAAAATGTAAATCCCTGTAGGAATCTATGGGGCTGGCTGCCTGATCACCGAGGGTTGCCGTGGCGAGGGTGGGATCCTGATCAACAGTGAGGGAGAGCGCTTCATGGAGCGCTACGCACCCAACGCCAAAGACCTGGCCTCCAGAGACGTTGTGTCCCGCTCCATGACCATAGAGATTAGAGAGGGCAGGTACGGACAGCTGTGTGAGACAAACACACACATCTGCATTGGTAATCACTGAGATCCTAGAGAACAGGATGGCATTTGAGTGTGCGGTGTGCATGTGCTATCATGCTGAGTAGCAATGGCAGTTATTCTTTTACAGTTTAGATAAGACTGCATGTCAGTCAGGCTGAATACAATAAAATGGAAAAAGTCTCAAAAACTTAGAAATTAAGCTAAGGCAAAAGAAGAATAAAGGTGTCTTGTGGTCCAGAATGATTGTCACAACAGAAATCAAACAACTCTTGTTTCTGTGTGTTCCTCTGTCAGAGGTGTGGGTCCAGACAAAGACCACGTGTACCTGCAGCTGCACCACCTGCCGCCCCAGCAGCTGGCCACCAGGCTGCCTGGTATCTCAGAGACAGCCATGATCTTTGCCGGAGTCGATGTCACTAAAGAGCCCATCCCTGTCCTGCCTACTGTCCATTATAATATGGGCGGTATACCCACAAACTACAAGGGACAGGTACGTTATACATCCAATGCACATTATACGGGCTCAGATTCTCTTGTTAACTAACTCAAGGGATGATGAAGGCACATACACATGCTTATTAACCTGCCTGCTGCTGTTTGTAAAGGGCATGTATACTGTATCCACACATTCCATGTTTCCTCTCCCTCCTGTCAGGTCATCACTCACACCAACGGAGATGACAAGGTGGTGCCAGGACTGTATGCCTGCGGTGAGGCAGCCTGTGCTAGTGTCCATGGTGCCAACCGGCTGGGTGCCAACTCCCTGCTGGACCTGGTGGTGTTCGGCAGAGCCTGCGCCCTCACCATTGCCGAGCAGGACAAACCTGGTGAGGAACTAGCCAGTCCAAGTCCATCAGAATGCAAAGAAAGACAGATTTTGTTGAGATTGCATGAAGCTGACTACTAACTATTGAAACTAATATTTAAGGAACAAAATTACAGATTAATTGATCTGCCAGGATAGACATTTTCCAGTTGCACTGTTTTGCACTGATCATTTAGATAGTGCAGGGAAAACTGAGATGCCCTGTGCTCTATGCTCTGTAAGTGTATATATTTGAATAACTTGCTTCTATTTGTTTCTGCACCAATTAACATCATCAGTACGTTCTCTTTATGCGATTATTGTAATCCTCAAGCAGGGTAAGATTAGTAAAAATGAACCAATAAGTTGACATGCAAATTCTGTCAGCTATCTGCAGATAAAATCTCTGTCCCAATATACAGCATCTGTCTCAGTCTATTACTGACATCAGTGTTGTGTTCTCCGCAGGAGAGAAGCTGTCTCCTCTGAAGCCCAATGCAGGAGAGGAGTCTGTGGCCAACCTGGATAAACTGAGGTTCGCCAACGGAAGTATGAGGACATCTGAGATCAGGCTCAACATGCAGAAGGTACACAGACACCACACACATAAACGTCAGTGCTCATTATGCACATGACACCTATTGCCAGAAACGTTCCTCTCACAGTGCATTAGAGCCACTTAAGAGGGAGTCAGCTGTCTCATTAGCTTGCTGTTGATATGGGACCAAATGTCAGAACTCACTTTAGGGCCCTCTGTTAATTTCCAGACAAAATAAAATATGTGTATTCATAACAGCTGTATAATTCTGTATGTGGTCTAATTTTGCTCCTCATTTGGTAAAAAAAATAATCCATATTCTTTTGGCTGGTGAGGGCGCTCCCTATCTGAGCATCTACCAGCTGCTGTGGCAGTGGTTTTCTGCCTGTCTTGATAGAGAAGTTTGATACATCTGGCCCCTTGTTTGCTCTGGACTTTGGGAACAGCTGCAGAGTGAGCAGATAGCAGTATGAAATTCAGTTCATTTCAGATTGTGCAGCCTCATCCTGGCTCTGTAATCTGTATTGTAGTTGAGGCAGAAGACCTTGCTGCATAAGGGATTGCATATTCCACAGAAAACTAGTGCACTCCTGTTTATCTGTTTGTTGACATTGTCTTCCTTGCTCCTCCTGCTAATATGTCCCATTCAGTATTATTTTCTTCTGAGGTCTACCTCCTAGTGGCTTGCAGTTAAGGGGCATTTCTGGACTTGGTAGAGCTACAGTTAGTTTAAAAATACTTGCATATATTTGACTACAAAAAGAGATGGGATTTTTAATTTCAGTTGGACTGTAGGGAAAAGACCACCTGATAGTCCTGGTGACATACCAGCTGTACACAGCTCTCTTAACATCCAACTCAGTATTCTACATAGACATTATAGTTTGATAGAATAAACTATAGTAGTGAACATCAGATCCTCTACCTTAGTAAACAAGTTTTCCTTTTTTTGTAGTTTGAAAGGGACTTTTGAAGTCCATCATGTGGTGCATAGCCACCTAGCCTGCATGTATAATCTGTTTCCGTCAGTCCCTCAGACATATTGCTCCCCTGACTTGGGCAAGAATAATTTACATGCCTCTCGCTCCTCCTCAAACCAGACCATGCAGAACCACGCTGCTGTGTTCCGTACCGGCTCAGTGTTGAAGGAGGGATGCGACAAAATGGATGGTATCTACCAGACCCTGGAGAACATCAAGACCTTTGACAGAGGTACTGACTCCTCTGTGTCTCTGTCTCGGTCTCAGTTTATCCACTTCCTTCATCCGACTCTGTTTACACTGTTACTTTTGACAGAGGTATTCCTAGTTAACTTTGCCCAATTATGTGGTTATGGAAGTATAACTCTTTCTCCTCCTCACTTCTCCTCCCCTCCAGGCATTGTGTGGAACACAGACCTGGTGGAGTCACTGGAGCTGCAGAACCTGATGCTGAACGCCGTCCAGACCATTCACTCCGCTGAGCAGAGAAAGGAGAGCAGGGGAGCGCACGCCAGAGAGGACTTCAAGGTCTGGAATACCACACTCTGAGAAATGTCTTATGTCTGTCTGTGTCTTTGTCCATCTGTCTTTGTCTCTTCCACACTTATTTATAACTATACAGGTGTTTGATTGCTCACTTTGTTCCTTTCCATCATTCTCTGTGCTGACATTATTTCTCTGTACTATACTCAGGATCGTGTCGATGAGTATGACTACTCAAAGCCCCTGCAGGGCCAGGAGAAGAAGCCCTACGATCAGCACTGGAGGAAACACACGCTGTCCTATGTTGACCCCAAGACTGGCAAGGTGTGCACTGTTTATGTGTCTGTGTGTATGTGCAAAGCCTATTTGTCATACTGCATAGTCCTGTGCTTTGTTCATTGCGATAGGAAGATGAACCCCTTAAAGTGTGTATGCCACCAAGTATTATTATTACAGGTTTAATTACAAAGTATTTGTAAGGCAGTGCCATAGATTCTGCCTAACCCTGCAGAGTAGATTAGCTGTTTAGAGACAAGTTTGCTGTTTAAATTTACATGTTAATACGAAAAGTGGCAGATTTCTTGAAGCCACTATGAATCTTAAATGATTTAAAATATGGAGTTCATATTAATACTGCCCATGTGTTTTGTCTGTATGCCAGTTAATGCATCAGTTGACTTAATGACCTAATCAACATGCTTATACTTAATGTCCCAGTGACTATGCCAGGACATCCGCTGCCTCTTGTTCTTTTGTCTTTTGAGGCTCAGTGCCAGTGCTCTGATGTGTATGTGTTCTTGTCCAATCACAGGTGACCTTGGAGTATCGCCCTGTGATAGACCACTCTCTGGATGAACAGGATTGTGCCCACATCCCTCCTGCCATCCGCTCTTATTAAGAAGATCTCTCGCCCTTCCCCTCTCCTCTCCACCCTCCTCAACTAGCGAACACTCTGTCACCCACCATTTTTGTTGGTGCTTTTCTCGTTATCAGTGGCGACTTTTTAGGGTAGTTCTGGTTTTGGTTCCACGTGTGTTTCCATTATAAAGAGTATTTAATTATAATATCTCTTTGTCTTTGAACCTCATTCCCTCTTGTCACCGTTCTGTTCCTCTCCTTCTTGTATTGCCTTGATTTAATCTGTTTGCAGCAGATTAAACTTCAACATGCTTCATGTGACTCATAGTTTTGTACATAGTCATAACGCACTCAAGACATCTTGGAACAGGGGAATGTCTCACCGAACTTGGAAGAAAAGAATTTGGGAAAATTTACACCAACCATGTGTTGAAGCACTTAAGCTTAAGCTTTTGTGTCAGCACTATCGCCTCATTTTCCCCATCCAGATTTGCATTTAATGTTTCATCATAATCGCTTCCCTCTTTTGGCCCTGTGAGAAGCCTGAGTGAGAAGACATTGCAGGTGTAATTGTTCTTTGGAATGTGCACACCACAGTCTAGCCACAGAGGGAAGTTTTGTTTAAGAATGTAAATATTGCAGAAATTTACAATAAACATGGCTAATTATATTTAAATGTCGATGTATGAGATAGTTATTGCTCTTGCTCCTTCACAATGGCCTTCAGTCTTTTGTTAGTGTTGTATGTGTGGCCAAAAAAAGAAAACAAAATATAGTATATCACATGCGTCTAGCTCATGTTCAGTAGATACACTCACATGATAGGCTTATAGATAAGAAGATATATAAGGTTCTACCTCTTAGGAATGCGAACAAACTCCAGCAGGTTAATGCTTGAAACTTCTCTGTATTGTACAGTGTGTCGGTTGTTAAAATAAGCGCTTCTTTTGGAAATCATCATTGAAATTGGAACACTAAGGATAAATTCCAGCACTTAAAGCCACGAAGCTGTTACTGTACCCTCCACCTAGCTGAAAAGTGTGCTACTCAAAATTAATGTATAATTCTAAGCGGCAGCCTTAGTGCCAGCTTCCCAGTGCTGTAAGAGCCTCTGCAACCAGAATGTTTTGCGCTAAGATGTAAACTGTTGCAGGGCAGAGGGGTGATCCTTACCAGCTGGAATTTGCCAAGTGTTCATGCAGCTCTTACTAGTGATTGTGCTTTTTGAATTAAGGACATACTCAATCAGTGCTGTCATTTGACGTATTTAATGAATTGAGATGGTGTGCTTCCTGTACTATATCTTTGCAAGGGTGACTTTAATTTATTAGCCTGTTTCACAAATTTGAAGGTAATTATCTTCAGGTTTTGGCATTTGTACTCATTTTAATATGTTGAATAAAGTGTAGCTCATGCTTTGAATTCAAAGGTCTTGAATAGCGTCTTTGCTTGTTTTCTATTATAATGGCCAGAAGGGGGCAGCAGATAACCACTGTTGAACTAGATAC
Source organism: Myripristis murdjan (assembly GCF_902150065.1). NCBI lineage: Eukaryota > Metazoa > Chordata > Actinopteri > Holocentriformes > Holocentridae > Myripristis > Myripristis murdjan. The sequence continues at coordinate 6,124,083 of NC_043995.1, read as the reverse complement.
CTGCAGCTTGAACAGGAAAACATAAAGTTGAAATGTGCTTTGTGAGTTCAGTAGGTATATTCCACCTATACATGTTGTGTATTAATATGGCTGCTCACATATACTGAATATTTACTATCTCACTGCAACAGCAGATAGACAGAAAGATAGATACTATATTTATCCCCCTCAGGGAAATTCTAAGTATCTCATAGCTCACGGTACAATACATACAGTACATAAATACACAATTCACATAAAATACACAATATGCCATACACAAATCAATTGATAAAATGTGAGCCTAGTTACAATATGATAAAAAGTGTGTTCAGTGTTACAGATGGTAGTTTCATCAGCTCAATATAGCACACACAGAGCTGCTTAGTCTTGTGTAACGTTTGCATTCAGCTCATAAGCCTCCAAGGTCCTGAGGCAACTCATGTCTTCCAGTCACACTTGGAGCATATAGATATAGGATGCCTCCTGCTAGATGGACCTTCAGAGTGAAGGCAACTGACCCTGTGACCAGCAGAGAATGTACACCGTAGGACTCTGGGTCCAGATCGTCCCCTGCAAAACTAAAGGCAGAATGCTTACCAGCAGAAATGATATGCTGACTAGTAGATGGAGCTCCGATCATTAACTGCAACTGCTGTAGGTGGTGTAGCACCTCGAGTAGCTAAACATGCCTCCACCTCAGAAATACCATCAATCAACCAATCATCAAGATAGTTAAATATTGACTGCTGGCTGCTGGGGTTGCCAGGACAACATCCCTGCACTCTGTGAAGGTCAATGGTGCCCAAAGAGAAGATAACCCATATACTGCAAAGGCAAACTGAGGTATTTCCAACCAGACAGATGAAGGGGAACGTGAAACTATGCATCCTACATGCTAAGCATTGTGAACCAGACACCTTCTGACCTTCTGTGGCATGCTCACTGGAGAAAGAATATGTGAGCCAGTCATTTAACCTCCTCGGATAGAGAATGGGATGAAACCTGACCTCTCTCTTGGGAATGACAAAGTATGTTCAGAGGAATTCACATGCCCATTCTTTTGTCTTTCTTTATTTCTTTTTTCTTACCAAATTTTCATTAGTTTTCCTTCATTTCCACTTTTTTCTTCAATATGAGGGAGAAATTACAAACAAAATTATGTAACTAAAATACTGTGTTGACATTGCATATCACAAACACATCTACCCACTAAGACAGGCATATATGCGTTACAGGCATGCATACATTCACATAGTGAGATGGAGTGAAAGATAAAATTATCTGAATGAAAGTAAAATTCAATCATAATTTCCTGAAAGTAATTTTCTGGCTTCCATTTAAACATCTTGTGATCCTGATTATAACTTAACCTGCTCATAACTTAACCCACCCATCTGAGTTCCTTTAAACTATAAAATTTGAATTAGATCTTAAATAGTTGTTCTTTCCCTATTTCCTGTTTTGAGAATATCTTGATGCGTTATTTAAACTTCTTGAAGTGATGTAATATGAGCACCTTGTCTGCCAATAACATCATCCAACACCCTCAGTCTGGTTATTGATCCCCTGTACATGTCAAGATAATACACTTAAACTCTGATAGTACAGAGGTAATTTGGTTGTTTCCACATTAACCTTCATTTTTCATAATGAATATGACACATAACCTCAGTCAGATCACAACGTTAGCCTCCTTATAAATGTCTTTCTTTTGTCTCAATTTTTCATCTTTTCCGTCTTCATCTAGCCATTCTGATAGCAGCCCTCTCTAAAAGCCATGTCTGTTTCAGATTATTCACAGACCGCTCACATGCTTGAGTGGCCGCTCTCTATTAAACAGAACCAGCAACATCCTCAGAGACTCAGTCAGTGGCCGCTGGTGACAAAAGCCCAGTCCTGCTTGATGTCCTCATTTCAAGGGGAGCACACACACAGCTGACACCACCCCTGCTCCCTCTTTCTCCCCTGAGACAGAGCTTATCACCAACCAGGTTTGTTGAGTGACTGGGGAATGGGAGATCATGCAGGTGGTTTTACTTGCCCTCGCTGACCTCCCCTCTGCACGTGCCTTTAGGGGAGAGACGTGAACTTGGTGAGACGGACCCTCGGAGGGCTGAGGGAGTGAGTCAACAACAATGGCCACTCCAGAGGTGAATATTAACCACAATGCATTGCAGTTATCCATTATTTCTGGTGCAGCATCAAGGGCAAAAGATATATGTCGGTAAACAAACCAATAATTAAAATAGCCCTATAGAAATTCAGAAGTCAGTGGGAAGAGGAAAAACAACTTATGAAAGACAGCCTCTCACTGACTCCGCCCATTCCCAATTTCATGGGAAAAGCTCCTAAGTGACTGAGGGGGCTACTGCAATGCTGGCACTTCACACCAGAGGGAGGCAGAGTCCTGTCCCCCTTCACAATGACCAACGAAGCTTGAGTAACCCAGGAACGCATGGCATCTAAATGAGCCTTGTGCAAACGCTCTGCAAAAACAGAGCAGAACAGGCAACTACTGTCTGCTTGGTGGCAATTACTGTGCCTGAAAAGGCCGGGTAGCACTGCCTTTTCATTGTGGCCCGATCCTAGGCATCCCTGTGTGGAATGTCTAACATAAATTTCTCACAAAGATATGACATGATGGTGGGGCAGGACAAAGAACCAGTCTAACAAGGGCACCACACCCAGAATAATGGACCCCATTAGGGAATTACCAGCCTTTGAGCCCATGTGACGGAAATGGCCTTTTGTCTTGGCTACTAAATACCTCTAATTAATAATTGTTATGCATTGGAGTATATGTGTAACAAACTGCATACAAGTAAACAGTATATGTTGTATGATGTTTTATACATAGACTGCGGCATGCACAACTGCAAGGTTAGGGTAGTGGCCCTCCAAGCAGCTGTTGTTAATCAGCAGTCAAGTGGCTCGGTAAGGCAGGTGGAAACTGGCAATGAAGTGAGAAATATCCAGGAGGATTCTTATGGGAGGAAACAAAATCTCAGCCGATACACAAAACCTGTCACAGAACTGCAACCGGGTCAAAACCATTAGCACCCAAAAACCCAAAAGGTACCCAAGGTATAACAGTTGGAGTACTAGAGAGAGGGGGGCAAACAAACTCGCTGCTCCAGGCTGGTTTCAGTCACTGGGAATTTTTTCTTTTCTTTCTTTCTTTCTTTTTTTTTTTTTTTTTTTACACAAACAATAAGAAAAGCTCCTAGCAAATTTACTGGCGTGGAACCTCAGTGTTGCTGCTGTGCCAATGAAAAGTGAGTGCATGTGTGTCCAGAGGGGCCTGTATGGGGTTGGCCCAGCACAGCGATGCCTTGAATGTATCCCTCTGCCATGGAGTGGTAGCAAAAACGCTGGAGTGCTCCAAATGCAGGGAACCAGCAACATAACCAGTATTCTTCAGTTCTAAGACACAAGGTGCCCTTTAGAGATGATGAGGTTTGATATAAAGGGGCAAGCCATCTAAATGATATGTTAACAGAGTCAGATCAAGCTTGAATTGTAGGACAGTTAATGGAGATAATAATGGCTGCAATGTAACTAAATGCTCTAATTCTGGTTAATATTCTGGCTGCACTATTTCACACAAGGTAATAAAAGTGTTTAACAGGCCAAAAAATGGAGCCTTAGTGAAAAGAGCACACATGTGAAATCAACTTTTCCTCCTCAGATAAACGAGGGTTTAAAAAAGAGCTTATTATTAAGGGTAACGAGGACAGTTGATCCAGGCCTGCACAAAATTATCAGTCACGGGTTTGTTATTTTTGCCTTAGTCAAGATTTTATTTCCTAGTTAATTATGGGAGGGTGTGTGCTGATGAACTCGGTGTCAGTGTGGAGCTCGGGGTTGTCAGCCTAACAGTGGACTGGTGACCAGCGGCAGTGGGTGAAAGGTTGGAAGATGAAAAAGGAGAGACTGAGAAAAAACAGTAGTGATGGCATGGCAGTAGTTTTCCACCAGACGCTTGGAAGATGTATACATCAGTGTCCTAAAAAAACAATAATGATTAAAAAAAAAAACGAGCAAGTGATCAAATAACTCACCGGCTTTCATAACAATCAACATCAGAGGAGACTACAATGCACAAATAGGCTATGATAGATTGCCAAGTATGACAATATTTCACGGTTTGAAATGAATCACCTTGAGCTTAAGAAAGTTCTTATCTCCAATCTAACCATTTTCGCCTTTTTGTACTGGCATTAATAGATGATGTTCCCACATCCAGGAAATGTTAGATAATTCCAAGAAAAACTGACTCATAGCTCGTTGTAAACAGCTCTTAAGTGTTACGGTTATCCTCAGCTGGTCTTTCTCAACTCTTGAAAGTCGATATCTACAGAGGGACATCGCTGAAGTTTGATTTTACACAGTGATTTGTCTTCACTCTAAACTTCATTGTGTAAGCTTTTGACTCAATGTCTGGCAGGAGACAACAAAAACTGAATTTCAAACTGTAGGCTATTTTGCGACTGTGAAATATGTTTACATTCATAATCATTTCAAACAGTTGAGATTAGACCTACTAATTCTTACTGATATTCTAACAAATATGAAAATCGGTGCAGAGCTGTCACTCAAACGATATATAGCTGGCACACAATCTGAAATGGGGATATACAGTTTTTCAGTTTTTAACATATGTGTTTATATTTTCTATATATTTATTAAATATCACAATCTATAGTTCACAATCTATCTACTGTCATATGTGCAAGCAATATGCTTTTGATATTTACCAGCTGCTTAGGAGTTTTTTTGGGGGTGGAATGTAACCTTTATCCAGTTCTCAGTTCCAGCTGAGCTCACTCACTGAGACCGATTAAAAATCTTGCAGTCTGCAGTATGTCCAATACCAAGGAGGAGCACTTTCTTTTATCTTATCTCCAATAATTCTGTCAATAACATCAACACAGGAAGCACACAGCTAAATTGAGCAATAGCAGTTGCTTGCCAGTAAGTGAGGTCAAGAGTGATCTAGTATGGCACATAACTTGGCACACATGCAAAGCTTTTTTTTTATAACTCAATGATGAAGGCTAACTGTGCAGTGACAGCGAGGAGGGTGGGATGGGAACAGACAGGGTGATGGAGAAAGGCTGGCAGAGGAAGGAAGAATAAGGTAGAAGGTGAGTGAGGCAGGACAGTGAAGAGACAGATAATGGATGAATGGTAAGTGAGGCACTTGAAGGCAGAGAGGAGAGAGAGGGAAGAAAAAGATCGCTCAACCTGAGTCTCTCTAATTAGTTCTGCTCTCGCCGTTTAACATTCAATCAACAGATAGCAAAACAAGATGTGAAATTAAACAGCAAATTTGGAAAACTGCTTTCCAACACTGGTCACTGGACAAACTACATATAACATGCCTAACTATAATTAAAAGGATTATGGGCAATATTTGGAGGAAAATCCTTTGCAGTCTATGACTGCCTGAAGTCTGGAACCCATGGACAACATCACCAAATTCTGAGTTTGTGGGTCTTTCTGCCTTCAGTTTGGTCTTCAGGAGGTGAAAAGCAGCTCAGCTGGGTTGAGGTCTGCGGACTGACGTGGCCACTGAAGAATAATCCACTTCTTGGCTTTCTCTAACTCTTGGGCTGCTTTCACAGTATGTTTTGGGTCATTGTCCATCTACACTGTGAAGTGCTGTCCTATCAGTTTTGTGGCATTTGGCTGAATCTGAGCAGATAGTATAGCCCTATAAACATCAGAATGCATCCTGATACTTCCATTAGCAGTCACATCATCAATAAACACCAGTGAGCCAGTTCCACTGGCAGCCAAATCTCTGTTTCATCTGTCCAGGGAAGCTTGTTCCAGAATTGGCCAGGCTATTTTAGATGTTTTTTTTTTTTTTTTTTTTTTTTTTTTTTTTTTTTGCAGTCTAATTTGGCCTTTCTGTTCTCGAGTGACACCAGTGGTTTGCACCTTGCTGTATACCCCCTGTATTTATTTTTTTGCAAACATCTCTTGACTGTAGATTTGGACAATGATACACTTACCTCCTCGAGAGTGTTTTTGATTTCCCTAGATGTTGTGAATGAGTTTTTCTTCACCAGGGAAACAATTCTTTGGTCATCCACTTTAAATGTCTTCTGTGGTCCTCCAGGCCATTTGGTGTTGCTGAACTTATCAGTGCATTCCTTCTTTTTCAGGATATACCACATGGTTGATTTGGCGACTCCTAAAGTTGTTGCTATCTGTCTGATAGATTTTTTTTTCTTTTTGAGCCTAATGATGGCCTCCTTCATCTGCATCGACACTCTTTGGATCACATGTTGAGGGTTATGATAAACAGCGACCAAATGCAAGTGCAAACACTTGGAATGAATTCCATATTTTCATAATTTGTGGAATAACAAGAGAAAAGGCCACACCTGGCCATGAAACTGCTTTTTAGTCAAGTGCCCAATTACTTTTGAGCCTCTGAAAATGGGATGACAATGTATAAATTGGCTGTAATTCCTAAAAGGTTAATGCAATATTTTTGTTCAAACCCTTAAATTAAAGCTGAAAGTCTGCACTTAAATGATGTCTTGATTACTTCATTTCAAATCCACAGTGGTGGTGTACAAGGGCAAAATTATGAATATTGTGTCACTGTCCAAATACTTATGGACCTAACTGTCGTTACAATTCAAGCACCAAAGTTTTAAACACTTTGCAATTATAAACTATACATATATAGTTGAATCACTGCTGCCAAGGTCAGAATGGGTGAAATTACAAGGCTATGTAAGTATATAACCAACTGTGCATATCCTGTCCACTTGTGACCCCCAGTGCTGTTATTTGATAGATGCAAACAGCAGATAGAGCAGATAAGCAGTGACTTTACTTGTCCCCTCTAACAGCAGAACACGGGACAAACTGTTATACAAATGAACAAGAGACCACAAGGGGTTATTCTTTTGATATAGCACTTTTAACTTTATTTGTAAAGAAAATGTATATGCAGTGAAATCTTCCCTTCTCAGTTTTGATTATGAAAAGAACATCAAGGCATGACAAACAACACTCTGCCAGATGATAGATAATCCAATACTACTTTCACAAAATTGTACAGTTTGAACAGACTGAACACAAAAAGATTTGCTTCGGGTAACGGCTCAACCGTGCTTGTCTGGTGGAACAACACTGAGCATAAAGCTGAACTCTTCAGATAAACATTTGCTTACTTTTAAGGCATCAAAGTTATTAAACGACATTTTACATGTCATACAAACTTGCACCGGGTTTAGGTACCGTGTGTGATAACACAAAGCAACACACTGAGTCCCAATGAAAAAGGCATCTTTGGAAATGTTGCAGTTGCTCCCTTTTGCCATTTGTGTATGTATTTGCGTGTGTGTGTGCATGTGTGTGGTGTGCGTGTATGTGTGTGTACTTGCTACATAGTGATGACCGGAATGCATTTTTAATCAACAGAATGAGGACATTTTTATGAAGTGAGGACACTGTGGCCAGTCTTCACAACTACAAAAGCAAACCCTGGCTTATTGGTGCAGGTTAGGCTTAAGGTTACACTTAGGTTTAAGTTCAAGTTAAGGTGCGGCAGTAGAAGGCTGTAAAAAATGAATGGAAGTCAATATAATGTCATAACAAAGGTTAGAAAGACAAGATTGTATGTGTATATAGTTTGTGTGTGTGTGTGTGTGTGTATAATCAGTGAGTCAATTCAGAGGTAGGGGAGAGGAACTATCCACTCCATTTTGCAACCTGAAATGAATTTATCCAAATACATAATTAATGTGTAATGTTACTGGTGATAAACTGATACATTTCCATCGGCACTTTGACCAATTGTGATTTTGTTTTTCTTTCAGGTGTACCAAATTCTAATAAAATCTATTCTTGGGACTACAGGAAAGATGTGGAAATAGTATTAGTGGGCTGAGACCACTACAGCGACATAGACAATTGTCAAGATCAAGACGGCTAGGCCAATTCCCAGGCCCACGTGGTTCAGTAACCTGGCCATCCTGCTGTTCCGCTCGGCCGCCATCTGGTCCCCAGCATAGTTTGCATCGCGGGTCTGAAAGAGAGACAGAGTGGGAAGAGAGGGCGGGAGGAAGGGAGGCAGGGAAGGAAGGTAAGGTAGGGGAATGGTGGTAAGAGAGAAAGAAAAAAACAATGATGAATGAGGGAAACCAAAGGAGCACGGAAGAATGGAGGGATGGAGAATGGTGGAGAGGGAGTTGAGTATTAGTTCTACGTGTTTTCAGTGCTATTTCCTACACAGAACCAGACACTGCCCGTCTATTTAAAAGCTGATCACTCATTTACACAATGGATTAAGTTCCTAATCCACCATGAAGTGCAACAGAACTCAATTTTAGAGAGTCATTCGTAACATCATCCCAGTAAAGTCACCAGCCAACATGCCGGGTGACTCACTTACCTATCAAAGGCTAATTTTGTTGGAATTTGGCACACAGCGGGTGTTTATTTGGGACCTGCATGCAAGTCATTGCACTAGCAGCTTAGCTTAGTTTAGTATCTTAGCACTAGTTTAGCCACACAAAAGGAACAGAGCCTCAGCTACAATGTCAGATATGTGTTTTACATATTTTAGTGGGCTAAGGCAAGATATGAAGCTTGAGCACTGTTTATTTTTATTTTTATAAGATCCATCCATCCATTTTTCATACCCCTCTATTCCGATCCGTTGATTACATCATCTTTGATTGTTAACTGTCATGTAACAAAGATGGACTCCATTTTCAAAACAGCCATGAATCATTTTCAGTTCAATTCAAATAGGCCTTATTGGCATGAAATACAAACGTATTTATTGCGAAAGGAAACGCAGATTCAAAAGAGAGTGACAACACAAATAAAATAGGAGGAAAAAGTAGTTCTCAAAACAATTAATCGAGCCTTTACATTTTGCGTGTATGTTTGTCAAGGTAACTCTGCAATACTAAGTAACTAATAAGTGGGCTATAATAACATAAGATCATAACTATTTTAACCATTTATAGACCTCTCTCTGCACCTGCCGAATCATTTAACTGTATGATTTCCACTATAAAAATCTATTACTTGCACAAATTATCTTATTAAATTAGGTGACTTTAGTAAGAATTGAATTGACAAATCCTCCAGTAAAGAGGAGATATTTTTGGAAATCTGAGCCCAACTCAGTTAATTAGAGAGTGTATTCCACTTGTCCATCTCATCCATCATGATATTTCCTCCTCATCTAATGATAGTAATGGTTCTGTTGCTATAGTCATATCAGAAAACAATGTGTTGTCATAAAAGGAAGCAAATCTGATACATTAAGACAATAACAAGGAGTGTCTCAAGGCTCATCTCCTGGTCCACTTCTTTTTTCTATTTTATTAATGACCTCCCCTCCATTTGTTCTGGATGTGTGTCCAGCTTTATGCAGATGATACAGTGATATACACATCTAAAACTTTTCATTTACTGTTATAAAAAGTTTGTGTTACAACTCATCTTACCAATAAGATCAATAAGATATAATCTCAATAGATAATTTCATGCTCTGCTTGGAGTATGAGCTCATCATTGTGTATGTCTTTTGTCACATTTGGTATTGCTATATTTGTTTTTTGTAAAATGTTTTGCCTAATTGTGCTCATACCGAATTATTGTTGCTGAAGACTCCTTTGAAAACGAGATGGTGATTCCTAACAAAAAATTTCAACACACAAATATTCAACCAAACAATTTATCTAATGACAAAAAAGTGTTTTGGTTTTTATTGTCTTTGTCCTTGAATTGTGACGTATCAGAATCTATCTGGGGGTAACAAATCCAGTGCCACTTTTCAATGTGACATGCTTAAGTTATTGTGCCATACCATTTATCATTTTGTTCATGTGTTGAAGAGTAAGGCAGGAAGTATCCTTTCTCTAAGGAAATTGCATTGCTAGTGTCAGGAGGGAGTATATTCCTGTCTGATCGCAGAGTCTGGGAATCAATCAGGTAAGTGTTTAATGGATTCACTTTAGAAATGGTGCAGTCTGATGCACTCTGTGAAGTGGCAAGCCAAGGTCCATGCTGCCCAACACACTGTGCTGCAAAGTAATGGGTCTCTGTGGCTGAAGACCCAGCGTATGTTTCATGTTTCAGCCCTTATGTCTCTTGTGACCTTCTCTGCACTGCATTAACACATCATTAAGAGTCCTCACAATCAGAGAGATGGAGTAAGACTGTGTTAAAAAGTATGTTGGAATAAATTCTCTCATTTGGGAACAATCAGTTTACTTCATTATCAAGCCCAATACCCTAAACACCAAACATTTTGACAAGATTATTCATGTGCTGGAACAGGAATGCTAGGAATATTTATCCCTGCTGCATTAACAAATGAGTCAGAGATGCCTTGCAACATTAAAGAGAACAATCTGCTGTTGTCTGAGCCTTTGGCTTTTCGTTCTAGCATGATTTTAAGGCAGGAGGAACGGTTGTGTGCCACAAAGAACATTTAGTCCCGTGAATGCAAACACTGCGATTCAGCACAGCAAAGCAGAACAAACAGGAGGATATGAACACACATTCCTTATTAACCAGCCAGCCAGCAGTCTGGCTTCCAGAGCCACAAGAAAAAGCTACGATGCCTTATTGTTTTCACTATTAAACTCTCTTTGGTATGTGGTAGCGTTCATTTTCTCAACAGATTTTTGGATGAAAAAAAGTTGGGGGTGACCCTTTTTTCCATGACAATGACAACACGATGATGTTAACCAATAGCTTGGCGGAAATGAGAGTAATTTTTCTCATCTAATCTCACTGGCAGGGTTCAGAACATTGCAGATGAGACGGTTCGCCTTGTTAAACTCTCCTGTGATGCACTGACGCTCGAATAACAATCACGACTCAGAAAAGAGCGTGTTGCAGTGTTTATGTACGCACGTTAACACTAACACGCTTGAAATAGTTGATCCTTTGTATTGTTTCGGGTGTAAAATTAATGCAGTGTTAAAAATGATGATGACTTACACAGTATTAGTTAAAAGCAAATGCTACAATAAAAGCAAGGGGACTGACCAGAAGAATCAGCCAAGGAAGCTCAGAAAATGCAACAGTCTTTTTAGAGTGTCATTTAACTAAACTGATTAAAATGACTGTGACTAAAATTATTTGAAGTGTTTCTGATGAAAGCTTGACAGAGGGCAATGTAAAAAAAAATGAATAAAATCTGATTTTTAAAAAAATGTCAAGCAAGAAGTTTAAAGTTTAAAAGTCTAAAATTCAACTCCCTGTCAAAATGAACAGTCAATGTAGGTGAGGTGGAGGAGTGTGCCTTTTAGCCTTGATAAATCTGTTTACAACCAAAGAAAGAAAACACTGATACTTGAAAAGTGTCTGGACAAAAATAAAGCGACATGTGATCTTATTCATGTAATTTTCACTGAATGAAGGTCATGTTATCTCATTTTTCTTGTTTAATTGCCGCTGGGCTGACAGAGGCTCTCTGGTTTGATAAAAAAAAAAAAAAAAAAAAACAAGTTAGATCATGAGATTACACTTATGCAGTTTATTATGATGCTACTCTTGTGTCGTCGGGGGTTGGGGGTCGGGGGTCGGGGGCGAAGGGTCCTTTCACTTGAGAGTCCCCCATTTTAGGTCCTGTCCTCGAGTTAGACAACACAAAGGAGCAGCTCTTTGCCTTTAAGCAGAAACCAGCCGACAGTTCTAATCTAATCAAACTCCCACTCCTTCTCACACACCCCTATTAAAACAGGCTCTGATTCCAGCACTTCCCTGCCTCTGTGTGTACTTGAGTGTGTGTGTCTCTGTGTGTGTGTGTGTGTGTGTGTTCTGCAGATGGCGTGAGAAGGCATTGTCTGCTATGGTAAAGCCGGTCATGATTGCGAGCAGCTGTCTGGCTCACTTTCATGCACGGCTGTGTCCTGCTGCAAAAATGTGGCTCCATTCCTCTTGTCCAATGCACACGGTGTGCTTGTTGCGTCCCGTCCCAACGCCGCTGCTCCTTCAAATGTCACCTTTTAAACGTATCTCAGGTAAATCTGAGTCCTCACTATAGTCCCACATTTTTGCTCACTCCTTCCAAAGAATACATCATAATTTGGGCAAATAAGCTCTTTCATGTTACTGCTGTGTAGCGTTCCATCCTGGACTTTACAGTTTGTTATACTCTAATTTTTTCTAATGCACATTAGCATTTATTATTTTAGCTCTCTATGTGTAAATGGAAAGCAGAATGAATTGGAATATTCTTAATTTAGCAACACCATCAGTTTGCAATTTTTGCGAGAGACTCTGTTGTTCTTTTTCAGAATAAGGAAAAAGATCTCATCTCTTGTTTGTCTCACCATTTCTATCATGTCTCTTCATGTTTATCCGTTTTTATCTCTGTACATCGGCACCACTGTAAATGAGGATCCCTCCTCAACAGTGCTTTTGAGGTGAAACACAGGTTTGATGAGATCTGTGCTGTTAAATGGCTAAGGACATTAAGGAAGGAAGCATCTCTGCGGGGATGGAAATGGCGGAGGTCTGATTGCATAACAGGCTCTTTATTGGATCATCTAGATGACATTGCCTCTGTTTTGCTCCTCTTAAATGACCACTCTGTTGCCATAAAACAAATATCTACCCTATAACGCAATTCATTTGCTATTCAACGAGATTAGACAGCAGGATCCATTTTTGTAAACATGAGCAACTTTTTTCCAAAGCTCAGCCCGGTGATGTCATCAGTAGACACTGTATGGAGCCGCTCTTTGTTCAGGAAATGCCAAACACATGTCCTGAGCTGATATCAGAGTTTGCTATCGGTGGGACCTGATCCTGGCTTTTTTAAGTGATTGGGATTGACTACGAAACACCGAATCAAACGCTGATATAGCTTCCCTCCTGTGCCTAAATTACATGAACTGTTGAAAGGTGTACTACTGCGAATTGTCACTTTCAACTACTATCAGCAGGAAAAACGCTGACATGTCGACCATGTTGAATTATTTCACTCTGCTAACTGAAAGCCAGTGTTGCCAACTCCTGAATAAAGAAAGTTACAATTGGCTGTCCCAAAAGTTGCTAGGTGGTGTCATCATCTAAACTACACACCGGGCCGATCTATATGAACAATGTCATCATTTGTGATTGACAACAATGAAGGTTATACTGCATATACACAATGCACTTCTACACTTTAACACTTCTGCAGCTCTAATGGTGTGAATGAGCAGCTGTTCTCCGGACCGCCGCCATCCCAGTGAGACTGGCCCACAGAAGTGCTGCGGGACTGGGGAAGGACACTCACAGTGATCCCCTCTCAGAAGACTGGACCCTTGTTAGCATGCCAGGGAGGTGAAGTGTGGAGCACGCTGTTATGTGTTATAACATGATGTTGTTGCTAAATTGCATTAGTGTGTGAACACTGAACAGATATTCTCCAAAGGCTCAGAACAAGTTCCTAGATTTGTTGCGAGTCGCTTCTGAAGGATGAAGATGCCAAGGAGGTCTGACAACTTGCTAAATGTACCAAGAGTCACTGAGTTGGCAACACAGCTGGTTGCAGCACCACAGTTACATGCAGTGTTTGCAATACAAGCATTTCTAAAGGTGAGAATAGGGCCTTGTTTAATACAGTGAAATTATTATTTACACTTCTGATAGTGTTCAATAAAGACCATGAAAGGAAAGAGCCATGATGTGGACTGATTGTATAAACCTGATCACAGTCTGTAATGAGCTGCTTAAAAATAACTCTCTGAGCTCGCTGGGGTCCAGAGGGTCAACTGCAGTGGCTTTGCTATCAGCCCCCCCTTCTGTAAGAGACAATGCACGATGCTACTGTCAAACGTCTCCCTGTCTGTACTTTACTCACTGGCTTTGAAATATTTTATTATCGAGTCATTAAAGACTTTTCTCCACAATGTGAGTGGTCTTCACTGTTAAAGTTGCGTTTTAGAATCACATTTGGACAAATGAACGCTGTTTTCTGTGAAAGTGGTATCAGTAGGTGCTACTAGGGTATAGTAAAGCCACTTAACTAAAGTACAGAGCTACAATCAAGCCTCATGAAAATTTGTAATACAGCACTGACCCCTAAATAGAAATTCATCATCGGAGGTCAGCACAAGAGTGACTCACACCAAACAAATCATTCTTCTTGTACAATCGAGTGAGGTTGCATGAACATTTCACTAAGAAGTGAAATGTTACACTTTATTTACCTGTTTACACACATATTCATAAGTAAGGCCTATACACACACATTTCATTGGTCAGTACTTTCCTTCTAAGTTGTTTACCTATCTCTAACACAGGTGATAGATGTGCTACGGGACAGGGGTGTCGTGTGCTACAATCATTATTACTTACTAATTAACGATAAATTACAATTAGTGTTATTTTGTCAACTGTTAAAAACCGTATTATTGTGTTCTGAGGCTGGTGCGCTTCTCATGCCTGATGAAGCTGGACGACTCCGGATCATTGAGGTGAAATAGTTTTATCAAGGTCATCATTTGCCCGCGGGCTACCTCCTACTCAGTACTTTTCCATGCTTTCACACCTATGAAGCAGCGCCGGGGTGCATGGTAAAGAACACCATCAACATCTTCAATTATTTATCAGCCGGGAGACAGGCAGCTGCTTTTTCAACGCAGCTGTTTTTACAACATCATTTCATTGACGGTATCAAAGTCCAAACACAATAAATTGCAGTCATATGTGCAATAAAACATTATGGTTTACAAAAAAAAAAAAAAAAAAACGGATCAGAGGATTGCACACAGCTTCGTCATTCAGTTACAGTAAGTTGTAGAATTCACACACCTTCACTGGTAGTCATCGCCCTGCTGTGACATAAGGTTTCAAGTTTACAACAGGCCACAGTGCACGCTTATTACAAGTTATGAAACACACACACATACACACACACTAACCCTTTGGTGAAAATCTGAATCACTGGCAACGGCACATTCTTTGTCCAACACATTGCAGGACGGCTCTCTCTACGCCCCCACCCACCCCATGGACCCATGGGAAACCCCAATGCCTGCACTGTCTATAATAATGCCATTATTCTTTATGCAGAAGAGGCCGACATTTTGGCTCATGGTGGCTCTTCCTCAGAGCACTGAGCTCTGATTTCTTATTGTTGTATCATATCATGGCCTCTGTATTGTTATACTTATTCCATAACAAGTGTGTTGGCAACAGCCAGTGAACGTCCTTTATCATCAGTGGTGACTGTGTGTGTGTGTGTGTGTGTGTGTGTGTGGGAGAGGGGGGGGTGCCTCTTTCATAACTCTATTACACCTCAACAGTTGAGGCTTTTCCTGTTAATAAGCCTCTCGGTGGCATACTGATTTTCTTTTCCGATACCATGTACCGTATTGATCTGAATATAAGACGATATTTTTTCCATTGAAAATGCCCTGAAAAAACGCCCTCGTCTTATATTGGGGGTCTAAGCAAATACACATGTATTGTACTTGCATATGTTCCATGCTTGAATGTGTACACTTCCCCCGCTCTGGCACGGTTGGAAGGGGTGTGCTCCAGCACGGTACAGGCGTTCATGCACGAGCACATGAACGGTCACGCACGCAGCGCGCGAACGTGGATACAACGTAAATCATGCAACTTTCCTCGTGCCTCCGCAAAATCGTTTAATGCGAAGCGCGATTACCCGGTTGAATGTAGCAGCCAGCTGACATGCCGCTCCGGCTGTCAGTTGGACGCTTTCTGAAGTTACCTCCGAAACTGTCAAGGTAAATAAACATCCCTTAACCCTGGCTCTGAGTGCAATGTGAGACGGTGGCGGTCTCTGAAAGAAGAGCTAAAAAAAAAAAAAAAAAAAAATGCCCACAGCCTGAGAAGGGCTTTTCGTGGTCCAAAAACTGGTCGATTCAACGAGACTGACAGGAGGGTGTGCGATTTTGTGAATGAGAAACGTAGTGAAGGACTGCGTGTTACGAGGGCTGTGATGCAGCAGAAAGCACTTGAAGTTGCCACAGAGCTCAACATACCCTGCACTGAGTTTAAAGCTAGCATGGGCTGGTGTTGCAGAATGCAGTGGCGGATTTAAGAAATTTGGGACCCAAGGCAAAGGCAGGCATGGGGCCCTCTGAGATGAGAGGACAACACACAAAACAGGGGCCCCGAGACACACATAATACGATAAGCATTCTGCTGGCATTTTAGCAAAAGTATTTTAATCAAAAACATAATTAATGTGCGCAAATAAGTAATAACTGTATTAACCATAAGTGTATGAGGAGTTTTATGGGGCCCTCAGGAACTTGGGGCCCTAGGCCACCGCCTAGTTTTGCCTAATGGTAAGTCCGCTCCTGGCAGAATGTCCATATAAAAAGTATTTTTCCAAAAAAGGGTCTTGAAAAAGAGGGGTCGTCTTAAAATCAGGGTCGTCTTTTATTCGGGTCAATACGGTAATACCAGTGCTAGTATCCTGATGCAGATAGCCATACTTTTTATTATCTGTGTATATGTATAAAATAGGGGGAGGTGGCACTGGTTATGGCGACACAAAGCCGCAGCAATGAGTGAGAGTGTGTGCGGTCTGGCTGTTTTTTATCTGTGATCGTTTCCTTGCATAATGACCAGCCTATAATGAATCATCCTATCTAGACATTAACATGTCCAAGACTAAGGAAATGATTGTGGATTTCAAAAAGAACCCCACGGCTTTTTCACCAGTTGTGATCAGTGGTCAGACAGCAGAGTGTGTACATGAGTATAATACCTGGGTACTGTCATTGACGATAATCTGTCTTTTGATCAGCACATCGATTCTGTTGGCAACAAACCAAACCAGCGTTCGTACTTCTTGCGTAAGCTTCGCCTTTTTAACGCTGATTGTACTTTTATGAGGATGTTCTACTCATGTTTTATTGAATCTGTTTTAACTTCCTTCATGCCTTCATCAGCTGGTTTGGACTTCTTAATATTAAAAACCAAAACAGAGCATCGTTAAAGTGTGTCATAAGGTGGTGGGTACCACTTTAAATGACCTCCCTCAGCTCTACAAGGCGAGAGTTTTAAACAACAACAATCCTTGCTGAGCCATCTCACCCTCTGGCTGTGGAATTTGAGTTGCTCCCGTCTGGCCGCAGATACAGATTGCCTTGGTGCAGGACAAACAGACTTAAGAAATCTTTTGTTGCTGCCATCAACGTCCTCAATGAGTGACCAGTGTGTTTTGTCTACCATTTGTGGAAGTGTTTTTTTTTTTTCTCTGTTTATTGTATTTTAGATGTGATTGCTGCTGGCTGTACCCCAATTTGCCCCTCAGGGATAATAAAATTGACCTTGACCTTGAAATTAAGAACTCTTTGTGATTTCAGCAGTTACAATGTGTATGATCACTTCTCAATTGTTGCAACAATTGTTGAGCAGTTGTTGATCATGTTATAAAAATTGCATTATATTACCATTATTTCCATGACACTGCATGAAAGAGTGCAGACAGTAGTTTGCACCCAAGTGAGAGTGTAATATGTGTTGTAGCTGAACTGTTGAAGATGACCATATAAGGATTCATTTCCTGTTAGAATAGAATAGATAACTGCTGACATGTGAACACGTTCCTCAGTGAGAGGTCGCTGCCCAGTGTGGCAAGCTCAACTGGGAGTTTTCTGTCTCCTTTTGCAGTAGGTGTTATCAGTAGTTGCTGGAACAGATCACTTCCAGCGTTTACTGATTTAAGATGTTAAGAGGAATGAGGAAGTACATTCAGTTGTGGCATGAAACAGGTTTTCCGTGGTGATTCAAACAGGATTTGAATCACCACGACCGTTAGCAGTCCTTGATCAAAAAGTCATAACTTTGCACAAAAAAATATTAGGCTCATTCTCAAAAGGAAATGTCGGTATTGGACGTACAGATTCACCCAACCCCACAAGACACAGCTTTCTATCTAGGTCTGCTACTACAAGACTGACGGACCTTTCCAGCAAGTGAATAATGCATCTAAAATATTGATCTGTGTTCATGCAGACCGATACTCTGGGAACTTGTCTTGATTTGAGAGCGTTCCCATGTGTGTTCAGATCGTTGCATTTCTGTCACAGCCAACATCGACACAGATTTACAGCACACAATAAAGCTTACTCTTGCTGGAACTGAATAAGTGTGTGTTGAAGAGGACAAAGGCTATACAGTGTCTGGAGACCTATATTACTGAAAGTGCTTCCATAATGAACTCCATGCTTGTCAGAGTCTGCCATGGTGAGGACGTTGTGTAACAAAGCAGGGGGGGATCGTGTGGGAGAAGCCAATTCTGAATTTCCAAAGCAACCAGGGAGTAAACATGAAGGGTTTTTCAAAATAGAAAGCATGTATCTAAGTTTATGAACACAGCAGCAATTCAGTTATTGTGCTTCAAGTCTTACATTTGAAGAAATACAGAGGAATTCTGTGAACATGGAATAGCTCACTATTTTTTTTTTAATCTAATGAGTCAACAAATCTCAGTGAAGAATTACAGTAAAATAACATAAGAGTATTTGTAAAGTATATTTGGAGAGTATTTGGAAGAGCTTGGTGGGAGAGTCAGTTCAAGTGGATAGTGAGCGAGAAGCCCCTTTAAGTGCTTCTTCAGAATGAGCTGCCTGTGTGGCACTTCAGCTCCTCATGATGCTCTCTGATACCGGCATAGTTTTCCTTTCCTGCATCTGTCTCTCTGCCTAGCTGGCCGCCTGTCTGCCTGCATGCCTGTCTCCCTACATCTTTGTCTGTTTTTTTTTTTTTTTTTTTTTTTTTTTTTTGTGTGTGTGTGTGTGTTCATTTGTAAAGGAGGGAAAGAGAGAGTGGGAGAGTTAGAGAGTGGGAGTAATATTTGTGAGAAAATCCCAGCGAGCAGAACTGAATACAGCTGATGAGAGAGGGGACGGGACACATTTCAAAACCATGGGCATGGCTTTCAGGGAGGGAGGGAGGGAGGGAGAGAGAGAGAGAGAGAGAGAGAGAGAGAGAGAAAATTGTATCTGTGAAGCACCTGTGAACTGAAGTGAACTGAGAGAGTCACAAGTTCATCTGGTGATGATACTTGATATGATATATGATATGATCACTGTCACATGAACCTGCAGCCCTGGACCATTCCTTTCCTGAACAAACCTGAATAAAAACGGCATTGCAGGTGTTGCATCAAGCTGACTAGTTGTTAATGCGCTAATTTTACCTGAGGCATCTTCTAAATTTGTCGTTATATTTGT
Organism: Myripristis murdjan; assembly: GCF_902150065.1. Lineage (NCBI taxonomy): Eukaryota > Metazoa > Chordata > Actinopteri > Holocentriformes > Holocentridae > Myripristis > Myripristis murdjan. The sequence goes on along the minus strand of NC_043995.1, from coordinate 6,104,896 downwards.
CATTATACTGTTCATGCCTCTGCATCTTTTGTCATTCATTCTGGTGGGGAAAAAATAGCGATTCAGCTGTTTGGGGTTTTTTTGTTGTGTTTTTTGACAATTTTATATCAGTATGCTGAACCCAAATCTATACTTTGTCGTTTTGACCTTTTCAAACTCTCTGGTGTGGCATCGTGGCATTCACCGATATCATCACAAGACTTTACGGAGCTGCCCTGGCCTGTCAGCTGAGAAAAAGAAAGTAAATCTGTGCACTGATGCTATCACATTCATAATCCGTGCCCAAGCATCTGCCTTCCAAACCTGAAGACGCAGTTTACCAATCTGCGGCTGTGGATTATGAATCTGAGCGCGGGTTATACTATGCCAGGAAACTTTAAAATAGGGCTGGGCGATAAAACGATGACGAAACGTCATCGCGATAAAAAGTGAGTCGATAACGATGATAAACTATGGTCATTTTTACTCGATATGCTGTGTCATACAGCAGAAGGGTGACAGACGCCTGTCAGTCAGCGGCATGGGTAATACGCGTCACAGTGCACGGCCATTTTTCACTGCTAGGTTAATTGGTGCGGAGGTGAGTGTGTCAAGGTGAGGAGGGCAAAAGAGCGTGCTGTGGACGGAACGAAAAGAGGGGAAAATGAGTGAAAGTGACCAGCAAAGCGGTGATGAAGGAGAACTCGTGTTATCATCAAAAACGGAAGAAAATGTGGATAAAAAAGGACACACAACGTCAATAATTTGGAAGTGGTTTGGCTACTTGAAAAGTGACGACGCACAGACAAAGCCGGCCTGCAAAATATGTCGTCGGCTGGTGCCAACCAGGACTGGGAACACAACAAACCTTTTTCATCACTTGAAAGAGTGGCATCCCAGCGACTACACCGAGAGCATGAGAATCCGGGCAAAACAAGCAGTAAGTCCAACAAGTGTTGCTCAACGCCCCAGCACTTCTGCTTCAGTGGGCAGTGTTAGTGGGGCACCGAGATTTCTACCTCCAACATTTTGAGATTTAAAACCAGTCCACTGTACAAAATTATTTTTATTCACTTTTATTTTATTTTACAGTTGAGTATTTAAATGTCTCAGGGCCTTATTTGTGACCTGTTTGTTTACTTTTTTGTTTTGGGTTTTTTGTTTGCATGTTTACAGTGTTGTTCTTTACATTATACTATATAATTTTATGTTAATAAACTATATCCTAAGTTCAACTAGTACATCTTTTGGTTTCTTCAGGTGACAGACATTATCAGGATACTTTTCAAACTGGCATCATTATTGAATTATATATCGTGATAAATATCGATATCGATCAATATGGGGAAAATTATCGTGATAATATTTTTTGCCATATCGCCCAGCCCTACTTTAAAACATGACATTTCAATGTGTCCTTGGTTTGCAGAAATGTAAAACATTTTTTCCTGGCAACTGGACCGACATGAGAGCCGTCTTTTCTTTTGCTGGTTGGTCTTTTTCTTTGCAGCTGCAGTAAATGTTAAAAAGTTCAGCTTATTTGACTGACACGCTCATGATACCTCTCTTAAGATTCATGATTCAGCCGTTTTCCGTAGTCCAGTGTTTAAGAACACAAAAAAGTATTGCGCAATAATTGCACTAATTTTCAGAACTGAAATACAAATCAGCAGCCAAGTACTGTGTATTGTATGGCAGGCTCTGTGGGGGTCTCTGCCGTTTCCCATCGGTAATTCATTCCACATGTAAGTATCATTCTGTCCCTGCCTGCCTGTGTTTCTGTTTGTGCATGTGGGTATGCCATCAGCCCATATGTGCTGGAACATTCCATGACACCTCGACCACCCACTACCCCCCAACCAGCACCCCGGCCCTCGAGCTGCGAGCCCGTCCCAGCCAGGCCTTCACCTCTGTCATCAGCGGACGGCGAGTCCAGCACGGCTAACACGAGGAGTGCATTCCATTGCAGCGGGCACCTCAGTGCACAGATACATGCACATACAACGGACACAGACTCTGTGATCACCAGTTTTTTATTGTAAATTTCCATGTCTCATGTGCACTTGGCTGCTGGTGTTGATGCAGGCTGAACGGGCGGAGCCTCGGCTTGTTTCAGAGACATCTGCCTCCATAAAATGAGCTCTGTGTGACTTCTACTTCAAAGGTCTGCTAGGTGGCTGTTTAAAAACCCCCATTTGGGATTTATTATACGTGAGTCTGGGTAGAGGGGGTCACAAGCCCATGTTTCCCCATAAAAATAAAGAAGTATCTTCATCAGCCTGTGTGCCTGGGTGAGACTAGACATATTTAAAAAGACCAGAAGTCACAGAAATTTGCAGCTAAGATGCATCAGCGTAAAAATGTGTTTGATAAATTCTTTTTTAAAAAAATTATATATATATATATATATATATATATATATTTTTTTTTTTTTTAAATTGAGAAAAGGCATTATTTCAGAGTTAAAGACTTCCACTTTCACTGCTTTACAAGCACACCTTTCCCATTTTTCTATATGCATGAGCTTATAAAACTTTTTTTCAGTTTCTTTACTTCTTCTCCTATCCAGTATTATAAGTATTTTCAACTTACACAGTGTTGCGTGCTTCTACTCCAATTTAACAGCCAATACATTTACATTTGTCCAAACAAAAATTCTTATAACACAGACCTATATACACTGAAACTGAGGGAGCTTACGATTCTATTGATCAGCTCGTAATTAAGGGAGAATAATTATTTTCCTACAAGGCATATGGCTCTCTGACAGTAAACAATACATAAGCACTGGTGGGTGTTGTGTTCCATAATGTGAAAGGCAGTTCTACAGCAGAGAGTGACTCGCTGAGGAAAACTGGGCTGTAATAACCTTGTTGAGCCACTTCTCATGAAGCAAATCACAAACAACATCAGTGCGACAACAAGGAAGCATGGAAATCTGATTGTCCATTTTTAGCGCCCATCCATCAGTTCCATTTGGTCTCATTAGCAGTGCAATGCTGTAGGCACATAATAGTCTGCCTGTAATGTTGAAAGAGAGCCACAGATAAGCCGGTGTTTTGCCGGGAACAGAATTTCAGTTCACTGATCCAGGAAGTGAGTTGTTTATTCATGGTTTAAAAGGCATTACCAATTTGAACAACAGTCACACCTACTTCTGGAAAATGGCACAAAACCCAACAAATTATGGTACTTAAAAAAAAAAAAAATGTAGTTTGTAATTTAAGCGTTTTCTCGACAAAATAACAAAACTCTTACAGATTTTACAGGCCTAAACAGCTTAACGGCATTCTGGATATAAACTCTTCAAATAACTTTCATTTGTGTGCGACAGTGTATCGCCATAAGCACTTGTATTTCACAGATGTGAACCAACGCGAGCAAAAAAAAAACATCAACTAAAACCGTAAGATGGGCAACCACGGCCGCATGACACGAGACCCAGTTATTTACAGGAAGTTCATTCACTTTTTTTTTTGTGAGCGCTCAGCTGAGGAAGCTTGGAGGCTTGGGCGGCAGAGGCTGTGTCGTCTGTTTAATGCCGCTGTCAGAGAAAGGAGTGACGGGCTGGTGCACGAGACAGAGCGCGCTGAGGTCTTGACAAAGCATCATTTGTCTGCACACTGCAGTGCAGCTGCGGTTCACATTCCAACTTTCAGAGTTTCACTTCAGCTCCCATGTCCAAACAGGATGCAACTCTCTTTGACATTATCACTTTTAAACCAGAAACTGGGTTTTCTGGGCTGATGCTGCTAATATTGCCATTTGGGTGTAACAAACTTCTGTGCCCCCTCCATCCACTATTGACAGAGCCGTGTGTGAAAGTGGATCTATTTGGCTAAATGGACGCACAAGTCATATCATTTAGTTTATTATTTGGTTTGCCTGTAGGTAGGTATAGATGTATTCACTTATAGATGACAGAATTGACGGCTGATTCTGCAGGAGTGTTTACTGTCTTGAGCTGTTGTTGACCGGGGAGTGCTGCCAGCTGAGCCAAGCCAAACAAACACTTGTTATAAACAGACTTAAATACAGTTCAGATTGGAAAAACTCTTGTAAACATCGGGGAAGAGGGCTACCGAGTCAGAGTCGCAGCAGTTCATGCTCGAGTCCTTTTTCCTTCAGTATGTGCTGCCTTTTTCTGCATTTTTGGCAAAGATGTGACATATCTGTGATAGATATGAGTATCAGCCCGCCCATCCATCGATCGAACATAGATCGATGTCAGAGGGTTTGGAGGAAAGGGGTTTGTGTGTGAACAGAGGTATAAAACCACAAGATCAGTCAGACGAACGAACACACACACACACACACACACACACATTCTCATGCAGTCATTTTCTAAATGGGCCTGCTTGTACTACAATTTTGTCGTCCAAAACATCGAATTCCAGAGAGAAATGTCAGACTGTAAGAATGTCAGATGTTAAATGTCAGACTGACGCCAGAATGCCCCCGAATCTGTTTTTCTCTATCTGCTTCTCTGGTCCCTCTTTCTTGCTCTGTCTTGTTTCCATCTCTGCTTTCGATTCTGTTGGGCCCTTGGGCTCCACACACACACATCCACACACACACACACACACACGCCTGCACGCACGCACACATCCACACACACAAAACGAAACACAACTCTGTAGCCTGGGGGATATTCCAGGAAAAGCTGCTAGGTAGCAGGTTTACAGGAACTAACCTTGCGGTTTTGGGAAGAACACCTGTTGAGCCCGTGCCATTTTACCAGGGAGATGCGGTAAAATCACTTGCAAAATGAAAAATTTCAATGCAGGGTTTAGAACTGCATTAAAGGTAGGAATTCAGCAATGTCAGACCACTGGCCATATGTTATCATACATATGATATGGTGAAATCCCTAGCAATAACCGGCTCTGGGAAATGATGTATTGTATTCATATTTACACATCAAGAATATTTCACTGGGAATGCAGAAGAGATTTTATCTGTAAGACATCTGACATGACAAAAGTATGTCAGAAGGGACAGAGGTATGTCTCCTGGCTGCCCATGGCCTTTAAACCCACGTTCAACTGTGAAGCCAAATACAAACATGGTTAACCAATGTGGGTCACCTGTACAACAGTAATCGCACAGAGGGGCGCAAATGCAGCGCAGCCCGTTCTCAAACTACGTCAAGCCAAAACAAGAACGAAAATGTGGGGATACTGACCTAAAAGCAAATTTTAAGTGCCACTTGAGAACAACATGTAAGCTAACGTCGAGCTGTGCACAGTAATCTGTCAAAACGTGGACTAGAATCATCAGCAGCAGGTTTACTTGAACTAACCTCGAAGTTTTGGTCAGAGAACCTGCTGAGCCTGCAGTGTTTTACCCGGGAGACGGCTGTCAAGGACACGGCGTGCCCTTTTTGATCAACACATCCACACTGAAGTCCACATCGTTACTCACAGCAACCAGTGAAAGCTGAAAATTGTTATGAAGTCTGGCTCTCTTGCTTGTTGAGAAAGAGACAACTCTTGTTTCTCTCATCGCTGTTTCCAAGGAGAAAACAATTTTACTTTGCATTTTAAAATAGCCTACACATTATTTCTCACTCTCCTGTGTTTTCACTGTCTGTGTCTTGTTATGGAGACAGGGGAGAGTGGAGACTCTTCCCTGGGACACAGAGTCCCTGCTGCTGACCAGCCTCTGTCTCCTTGTAATTATCCAGGCCCCTCTTTATGTAACCACACAACACAATAATGGAGTAACAGTGAGCCATGCACTCCCACCAATCGATACAAAGAGGCTTTGAAATCCTCAGAACAAAAATGGCGATGAGCTCTGTGTGTGTGTGTGTGTGTGTGTGTGTGTGTGTGTGTGTGTGTGTGTGCGTGCATTTGTGGGTCTTCAAGTGAGACAAACAAGTAAAGGCAGAAGTAACAAAACAATTGCATTGACCTCAAACAAGTGCTTCCAAAAAATTTCACTGCGCAGTTCATTAAAGGGAACAGAAATATTCACACTTTTTTTTTTTTTTTGCAGGCGTTAGCTCAAATGTAGGTGACAGGCTGGGACAATATGGACAAGTTTTGCGATTCAGTATTACAATTTATTCCGTTCTCTGTTTTTTTTTTTAATTCTCCTCTACTTGGTTGTTGTAAAGTTTCATGAGGCTGTGATCATCCCTGAGGTCACTATCGGTTATTTTATACAGTGATGTCAAGTTTGAAAAAATGCTCTGCCTGCAGTGAAATGGCTGCTATGGGGGCCAACATCATCACACATGAATCAAATGTGGCTCATTGAAGCCACATTTGAAAAGCCAACTGATGCAGCTCCAAGACTGTTTAGGCCCCAGTCTGCACAAACACACCATTTTACAGGTGGGTTAGGGTTGGGGTTAGGGTTAGGGTTAGCATAGCATCATTTGCAGAATTTACCACACCAACCAACGTGCCTACTTTCAAGCTACCTCAAGCCAAAACAAGAACGGAAATGTCGGGATACTGACCTAAAAACAATTTAAAACAAACAAACAAACAAACATATAACATAAAAACAACATATAAGCTAGTTGAGCTGTGTAGAGTAATCTGTCAAAATGTGAACTAGAATCATTACAGATAAAATGATTTTACAACTGAAACTGTTAGATTACACTGTGATATGATTAAGCAAATTTTCAGTGAAGGTTTTATTTTGAAAAATTTGCCCAGAACTGAGGTATTTTTATTCTGCCTGGCTTGCTGCAGGGTGGTTTTACACCTTCCTTGAATGGCACTCCTCTGTTACCTAACACATAGAAATATATGTGCGTAAAAAATCAGATCTGTTTATCTGCCTTTTAAGATATCAGATTAGTTGGCATTAATTTTGGTGAGTGCCCTCCTGTTGTTGGCACAGCCCATGTGTATGCCAGTACTTTGTGCTGCGCCTGTTTCTAGATATGGCATCAACTCGGTGGATGGGCCAGTGTACTTTTTTAACTATTAGTACACCTGATAATGAAGCCTGTTTGATTATATTGGGTTATTAATTAAATTGGGTTACAGATAATTAACAGATCTATGCTGTCCCAGTCCACTGCACTTTTTCACTTTTTTACCATGCAATAGGCAAATCCTTGTTTCATGTCATGGACTGACTGATTCAAAGAACAATGTTGACCCCACAAAGAAACAGAACCAGTTTATAAATTCAACGGCTGCTGCTGGGAGACTCCAGGTGTGTGTGTGTGGAATATGTGCCGTTAGGCCGATAAAAACTATTTGGAATAAGTCCAGGCCAGTTTGTCATGAGGCCTGCATGTGAGAGGCGTGACTGCCTGCTACACACACCCTGCTTCATAAAGCAAACTGTTGTTGAGGAGGAACAACATGCTGCATTCACTTACTACTGTTTGTTAACGGTTTCCCAGCACCCAGCCTGTTTGTCTGCACTCCAGAAACAAGCAGTTTGATCAGGGGAAGTGGGGCAGCTGCTCATTTTATTTACTTAACATGTTAAGGAATATCTCTGGTGCTGCTTTGAACTGTTTGAAGGAACTAAACTTCTATATATATATATATATATATATATATATATATATATATATATATATATATATATATATATGTATGTATACATTTTTTTTTTTTTTTGATAAATCAAGATGTGGGCTTCTATGGAACACACACAGGCTTAAATGGTGCCATGCCAATTACGCAAACACTGGATGTTTCACTTATTTCTTAGAATATTTTTATTTTTATTTTTATTTGTGGTTTAAAATCGACATGAACTGATTCCTACAATTATAATAAGATAATCCCTGTACAATGCAATGCAAAATATATGTAGATCTCCTGGAATCTGACTGTGTCTACATTTTCAGCTGTGCATGGTGTGTGGCATTATCTCTTTTAGCTTTTCTACTGGTTCAGATCGGTATATAGCTGTATTATTTGCATCTGGGAGAACTTTTTGTATGACAAGAGCTGATTTGAACAGAGCTTCTTCCATGTGGAATATGCTCCTCATCAGTACTACACAGAATAAAAGTAGATTTTCTTTTACTAAAAAAAAAATGCTGAATTTCTTTGTGTTGCTTTTTGTTGTTATGCATCTGAATTTTGTTTTTGTCTTCATTGTATGTGACTAGTTTTGTTTCATTTGTATTAATGATTGCTTGCTTTTGTTGTTGCAGTTTTTGCGTGGCCCCCAGGAAGATCAGCGAACACCTTCTGGAATCAAATGGGCATCCACACAAAGAATAAAGAATAATAAAGTATAAAGAATCTGCCATATCAAAAGCGATAGCTATTTTTCGGCTACCGTCTGGCCTCTCCTCTGTCAGAAGCAGAGCTACATCATGCAGCTCTTCCCGTGCGCCAACAGAATTTCCTGCGTTTTCCCGACATGATGGACTTTTGGAGCGTCTTTCGTTAACGGAGCAAACTGATGCTGGAGGATGTGCCATCACGGCCCACATGGATAATTTCCCTCCGACTGTATTTGCTGCTCTTTGCACTAACCATCGATGTTAATTCTTAGCATTTTGTTTTGCCCGATTTATGACGTGCAGGTTGCTCTCATCCAATCCTAAATGTCACCCAAGAAACATTTTAACATTCAAATCTGAGTGACTGTCTGGCTTACAGCACCACCCACAAAGCTGCTGCACTGGAAAACGAGATATTCAAATTAATTTACATTGAGTCTAACAACCTTCTTGATGCAGTGAAATTATTCTGCAACAAAACAGAAACAGCAAATGGTCCATTTGTGGTTGACTTTCTCACTGTCTACTGTCGTGTGAACCACACAGAAGAGAAAATGCTGGGAAACTGTCAACCACAAATGCAAAGAGAAGTAACACCTTCAGCAGTATGCAGAACTTGTGGCTGCCCTTTACTCTCAGTCTCTAGAAGTGCCTTCACCTGTTCTGGATCACTGAGAACCCTCATAAACAACATTTCGGCTAGCTTTTCTCATTCTCACGCTATTTTTTTCCCAAACGCAGATCACATGGGTCATTTCAAAGACAGGGAAAATAAGCCCTTTTTTTTCTTTTCTTTTGAGCTACAAAGTAAACAATAACACACGCAAACACAAATGTGATTAAAGGAGGTTTATGTCTAGATATTACCTTCTAATTGTGTCACAAAAGCTGTGTATCCGGGTGTCAGCTCAGTTTAACAGAAAGCATGACCAGTTATTCATATGAAGGCACTGAAAAGCAATGAACAACTTCAAAAGGTTGAATTTTGTTTTTTTTTTTCCTTCTTTTTTTTTTAAATTGAGTTTTACGGTATTTTCACTGGAAAAATCTGATTAACCCAGATTGATTCTATTAAAAATAACACATGCCATACTCATTCAACCAACAAAGGTAGTCTTTATGTTGATAATATTAATGAACAACAAAGAGGAAGCTTTGGTATCCCAAGATTAAGGCATACCAGGTCTAATGAGATAATATAGGTTTCTAAATATTTAGGGCTGGGCAATATATTGATATAATATCGACACTGTGATATGAGACTATATATTGTCTGGTATATGAGATATCGTCATCAATGTTGTCTTGTCTTGGTTTAAAACGCTGCATTACAGTGAAGCGATGTCATTTTCTGAACTCTGAACTGTTTTAGCTGTTTTATTATTTGCCTTTAACCCCTTGGTTATATAGGCATTTACTGAAATGCCCACTTATCAAAAATCTCACCAATCAAAAATGTCACTGTGTAAATATTATTGTGAAAGCACCAATAGTGATCCCTACAATAAATCAGTATTGAGGTTTTTGGTCAAAAATATTGTGATGTTTGATTTATCCATATCGCCCAGTCCTATATCACACTTGTTTTTTTATTGTTTAAATGTTCAATTTGATCAAAAAAGCTCATCACTAACATATGACTTGATAGGAGCAGTGTAAGTCTTTACTTACACTTTTAGAATCAATCAGCAACACAATGCAGTTTTGTTCTCTTAAGGTTCTCTTAATAGTTTTTAGATGTCTTAGGGGTCTTAGGGGCCTTCTTATCTTTCTGAATTGCTTTTACCTTATGAACCCTCGCGGACCCTCAGGTCCTCCACCGGCCTGTTATCTATTCCCAGAGTTAAAACACAAACGCACGGTGAGGCATCTTTCCAGTTTTATGGCCCCCGATTGTGGAACAGCCTGCCGGAGGACCTGAGGGCCGCAGAGAACGTTGATATTTTTAAAAACAGGCTCAAGACCCACCTATTTAATTTGGCTTTTAACTCATGCTCTTAATATACTCTTTTTTTTTTTTTAACCTGACTTTTATTTAATGTTTATTTTATACCCTATACCTTTTGTTTTGGCTCTTAACTAAATGTTCTTATATGTTTACACATGCTTATTTTAGCTTTTATTAATGTTCTTATATATTTTTACTTTATATGTCTTTATTTCTCTATATACTTTTTATATTCTTATTTTATATGTTTTCATATTTTTATCCCATATATCCAGTGTTTCCTCAGTGGGTCCCTCTGCGCTGGGGGCTGTTCTCGGCTGGGGCTGGGATGTCTCTTCTCGTGGGGTGCACTGGCTGGGGTGGGTGGGGGCTCTGTGACTCTGTGGTGGTGCCCTGCTGCAGCGCCATGGGTCCTCTGCCTACCTGTGGCTTGGTGGGCCCCTGAGCTGTGGCATTCTGGCCTGGGCCGTGGGCGGCCCCCAGCGCAGATGGCAGCGCTTCCTGACCTGGTTCCTCTGTACTCAGCCAAACAAACATTATGTGTGTGTATGTGTGTGTATGTGTGTGTGTGTGCGTGTGTGTGTGTGTGCGAGTGTGTGTGTGTGTATCTGTGTGTGTATGTAAGAGAGAATCATGGGGTGGGGGTCTAGAGGTTGGGGCGGGGTTTAACATGTAAAGCACTTTGTGCTACATTTCATGTATGAAAAATGCTCTACAAATAAAGTTTGATTTGATTTGATTTGATTTGAATACAGTTTTGTGTTTGGCTTTCTCTAAAAAGGACTTGAACAGGGACTCTGCATTGCTCAGTAAAATAAACTGTCAGTGACTTGAGGCTGTGTTGTTAATGAGAGCTTAAAAACCCACATCTGAGAGCGCATCGTAACACTCAAAACCAGCAGTGGAAGACAGATTCAGATCTTTTACTTCAGTGCCAAAAGACTGTACTCAAGTACAAGTCTCTTAAAAATCTCACTTAAGTAAAAGTACTTAAGATGCATAATAGCACATTGCAGAATCATATGTATATCATGTTATTGGACTATAGTTACTGATGCATTAATGGGATAGTTTGCATTTTTGGACATGAAGTTGTATGAAATCCTCTCTGGCTTTGTAGTGCATGAAAAGGGATTTTTTTTTTTTTTTTTTTTACTTAAGGTGTCCCCTGGCCAACGTTCGGGCCCCTGAAGTAATACTTGAGGGGGCCAGTGCTTCCAGCTAGTTTGCTGGAGTCACAAAAATAAAAAGTTTTTCTTCCCAGAACAACATGCATTCAAAACAGTAATAAATTTGTCACAAAACCAACTCTGGGAAAAAAAAACCTCGGACTTCACAATCACTCGGCACCATTTTCTCTCCATCGGTATCGGGAGATATGAGAACTTCAGGCCCGTACTGATATCGCAGCGTTTTTTTCCTGACAGAAAACACCTGCAACAGCCTAAATCGATGAAACATGCCAGGTTACTCAACTGAAGTTGTATTTTCACCCATTTTGATTGGCACGATGCAGATGACACAACAAACTAATGTTAACGTTCCCGTACTAGCTAGCCAGCTAACGACGTTAACGGTAGCTAGCTGTCAAGTGAATGACTTGCTGTTGCCGCTGAACATTTCAAGCGAGCTTGCTACGTAGCAACTCGTGTTGCGCATGCGTCTTCTGAAAAGCTGACAGCTTTTAGCTTACAGTAGTTTTGCACCGGGTACAAAACTACTGTAAATACTCGGTATCACAGAGCGCATGCACGCGTCAAGCTGTCAACTTTCCAGCATTTCGCTAGCAAATTGAGATAGATACGTGTATATAGGCAGCGGTTTGCAACCAAAATGACAGAAATAAGGTATATTATAAAAGGACACACTAGGAGACCAACATTTTAAAGATTTTAATTGAAGGGCTTGGGCATGCGCTGCATTTATAGCTTATTATGACCGCTTGTCCCTGCTTAATAGCCACTTCAAGAAAACTGCAATGTTGGTTACCCTCTAACCAGCCGATGTGCCAGCTTATTAGCTAGTCGTTGGTTTTCTTACCTGGGGGGTTGGCACAGCAGTGCTCTTCAAAACATGTTGTTTCCTCTGTCCTGGGTGTGTAGGGACATAATCCTCTTTGTTGAAATGTGCACTACACACACCAAGTATTTTACTCCTTGCCATCTTGGTTTGGCTGCTCAAACCGACTCCAAGAGGCCAAAGTTGCCGAAGAGGTTAGTCGGTGACAGGAAACTGGTGAAATACATGAAGGCCTTCTGTATTTCACCAGGTTACTACAACCAGGAAAATCCCAAGTCTACACCATTTTTGTTTGTTTTTTTCCTCTGAGAATACACTTTTCTCTCTGTGTCTCGCTCTCTCAGGTCACGGCGGTCGCCATCCAGGCATGTTTACTTTGAAACAGCGGATAGAACGGGTGTGGCCGTCACCCGGTGGGAGAGCGCACTGATGATACTGATGGAGTGAAAATAGCGCTGAGTGATTGTGAAGTCTGACTTTTTTCCAGGGCTGGTTTTGTGACAGAAATGTATTACTATTTTGAATACAAGGCAAATTGGCTTGTATTAGGTTTTGAATGCTGGCAAGGTGCGGCGCCAGACAGACAGACCAAGAGAAGGGACACGCAGAAAATCAGCTGATGTTCATGTTTTCTGCAACCACCAGAAGCATGTGGGGTCAAACTGCTTAGAGCTTTCACTTCTACAATGCAGCACACAATACTGGGATCCTCATTTCAACATTTCACTTCTCATCCAGTTTTCCCTTCAGAGAGGAGTCTGAGGTATATGTGTACTCATTTCGGCATATCCAGGACTCTTTGAAGACTTTTTGTTAACAACCCAAAAAAAAACTGGTGTCAAAAGGAATGGGATTTCTCCCTTTGCAAAATAATTCATCAGTGAAATGAAATGTTTCCATGTGCTCCAGCCCCCCATTCCAATAACTGATTTTTAAGAATGATTTAAGTGTCGTGATGACAAGATTTTTTAGTGAGGCGTAACAAACATGAATGAAGCGCTTTCCACCGACTCCGGATAGCAGGGATGGGATTTATAGCAATAATGTGATTCATTAAAGGCTCAAACAGAGCACAGGAGGAAAACAGGTTTCTAAAGCAGGGCAGGTAACTTCTAGCAAAACGAAAGTTAACACAGTCAGTTACTCTCTGAGTCACCTCGCTCCCACACACAGTTCGAGTTTTTTCAGGATGATGAAATTGAATATTGAATATAAAAATTCCATTTACGAACTCCCATTTATATTTTAATGAATATTTATTAGCTTAAATAATGATTTTTAAGGAACCTTGCATGGATGCTATTTTTTAAAATATATATATTTTTTAAATCTCCCGTACCCCAAGGAGTTTCTCCACATTCCCCCATTTGAGAAACAGGCTTCTAAAGCATGACCGGTAACTTCTGGAAAAATGAAAGTTATCGCAGTCAGTTACTCTCTGAGTCACCTCGCTCCCACACACACACACACACACCCTGGGGGTGGTGGTGGGGGGGGAGGGGGTGGTCTCGGGGTTTTTCAGGATGATGAAATTGAATACTGAATATAAAAAATCCATTTATGAACTTCCATTTATATTTTAATGAATATTTATTAGCTTAAATAATGATTTTTAAGGAACCTTGCATGGATGCTATTTTTTAAAATATATTTTTTAAAAATCTCCCATACCCCAAGGAGTTTCTCCACATTCCCCCATTTGAGAAACAGGTTTCTAAAGCATGACAGGTAACTTCTGGAAAAATGAAACTTAGCGCAGTCAGTTACTCTCACACTCACAAACACAAACACACACACACACACACACACACACACACACACACACACACACACACACACCCAAAGAGTTCAGCACTGGTGCCTTTTCACTGACAAACTCCTCCTCCAAAGATATATACTTTCACATGTGTCTTGTGGAAAGTTACCGGAGCAGACATATGATCCTTTTATTTCCTTGATGCGATGTTTTTACGAAACCTCCAACAATAACACCAACAACTCATTCTGAAAAAATCTGGTCCTCAAAAAAACATGTAGGACACTGGTACAGAGGCTCAGTATTTGCAACTCACAAAGAAAAACATCTGTACATCCATGATGTCTGTGTGTGTGTGTGTGTGTGTGTGTGTGTGTGTGTGTGTGTGTGTGTGTGTGTGTTTGTGTGTGTGTCTGTGTGTGTGTGTGTGTGTGTGTGTGTGTGTGTGACATTGTTAGGACCAACTGGCTGAAAATGTTCAGGAATAGATTAACAGGTTGGATGGATAATAATTATGCAGTGTTTGATGTAACATGGAAAAGTGTAAGAAAAGTAAAAAACTGGAAAACTAGACTGCCCCATCAGTATCATTATTTATTTATTTGTTTATTTTTTTAATCACTAATGTCTTGGTTGTGGTCTTATATGCAAGTGTTTTGAAGAATCTCTTATAAACTAATAATATGATTTGTTAAAAGCCAGTACTGATTAAAAAAAAAAAAAAAAATTGTGCACTGATCTTTATTTTGTGTCGGTATTCCATTTTCCTAAAATGACAAATATTAAGTATTTACCTCAACATCTTATTCTTTAGGGTGGAAAGGCATCTTAACCAGGCAGGGTGACCCGCCCCACTGACTTAATCTTAAAAGAATAAGATAAAACTGGATATTCAGGGGTATAACCACTATATGTGTGTTTCCTGTCCTGGTTAACATTATTAATTTATTTCATGATGTATGTACCTAAGCGAGACAGTGAACAGCCAGTAACTTCACCAGAAATAGCTAGAAAGATCAAATTTCATCTGTATTTGGTGCCTGAATACTGAATATATTGCTCTTTACGAGGCTCAGATTACATTAAGAATACATTTTGAAAAAAAAAAAAAAAAAGTTGTTTTAATAAACTGGGAAAAATCCCTTTGTGAAAAACAACCCTTGTGCCGGTGTGGAGGTTCTGAGAGCAAACAGTAAACCTGTCCACATGTACACAGGTGTTACTGAAAACATTTTTCTATGCTTTATGGCCTGCCAACCGCACGCAAACTAGGTTTTAGGCCTACGAACATTGTGGGAAATTCTTCCTGGGGTGAAGATTTTCAAAACCTGTGTAATCAGTGTTGACGTGCATGCACCATCATCTCCTTTGTTACATGGCGACGTGGCTAAAATAGTGCTGGTTGTGACGTAACTGGAGTTTATCTGTGTTTACACCAATGGGGTAAAGCATAATGCAGTAGGCCACCTTTAAACAGCATATGAAAAACAGCTCATACCTCAGGGCTGTTGAAATAATAAATGGTCACTGAGGGGCATGACTACCTCCCACTCCCTGTGCAATATATATTTTTCCAGTGCAATATATTCTCATGTGCAATTTTCATGTGCAATTTCATGCGCAATTACATCCCCCAGTGCAATATATTTATTTGTCTTTTTTTTTAACTTACTGTATATTTATTGTTTTTTTTACTTAACTGTTTTTGTTTTTAGTTATTTCTCCTTTTATTCTTTCTATTGAAAGGTACTGGAAATGGAAACGCACACAATTTCGTTATGCTTTTTGGTATGATGACAATAAAGATTTTCTGATTTCTGATTTAAGAGGATGAAGAGGATTCTTCATCTGTCAGTCACAGCAGCACAATAGCTCTGATCTTTGTGCACACCAGAGTGGCTAAAACTCAAACAGGTTTTAAGATTATTCAGAGAAACTCATGAGGGCCAAAAGCACGGGGCGAAATCCTGGGCCCACACAGGGCGCAGAGTTCACATAGTTCAAACAGCTCCATTTTTAAGTTCTCTCTCCCCCCACCTGTTGCCACCAATCCTCACTCTGTATCCTCATGGGTGTAACTGCATGTACTGAGGGTGGTGGTGGCGTTGGGGGGGTGGGGGCTGTCCTAAAAGTAGCGCCTGAAGCGTTGAACTTTATAATTACAATAGACAAAGTCCCATGGCGTGATGAACGCATGATGTGGTGAAGCAGGATCAAGGCTGCTTGCTTGGGTTAAACTTGAGGATGTGATGGGAGAGGAAGCAAATATTTTAAGAGGAAATAAATAAAAAAAAGTTCTCTGTACATAATCAAAATTAAGACTTATTAAAAAAGAAAGAAAATTGAGATTTATTAGGACTAAATCATGTAAAGGGGATTATAGAGGCAAGGTGCCAGTTTATGGGAGGATTACTCTGCCATATAAAACTTAATCTGGACGTCATCTGGAATTAATCTGAGGTTAACTGTCAAATCATTATTTGATTTTTTTCAACTGATGATTTGATGTGTTGCCATTTCCACTTGTTGTACAACCTGTTCTCAGTTTTGTTGGCATTCCATATCTTATGATCAGCACATAAAATAAATGATGAAATGAAACATAGTAATTATAATCATGGTTTGCATTAAGAGTAACAAATAAATAAACCTTTGATTGTGAACCACATGCTTTTTCATAGATCTCAGTCTTTGGTGTTCAGGGTTGGGATCTGTGAGAGTGTGTGATGCCCTGATGGATGGGGTACAGCTAACTGGCTACCTGACAAAATAAACAACAATAACTATACTAATAACTTTATTTGTGTATTCGTTTTCACAACATTGTCAAGTGTCCTGTGTTAAGTAAGAGTATCAACAACCAGTCAGCTTTGATAAAGAGAATACTTGCAATGCTGGTTCTCTTCAGGTTTGGTTTCAACAACAACATCACTAGAGGACTGTGAGCATTCAATGTCATTAACAATTAAGCAACCATGACTCGTGACTTTTCCTCAGTTCCTCAGCGAGATACATGAAGTCACATTTGCAAAAAAGCTCCTCTGTCTCCTTTCTGTTATTTTTCTCTGTTCTCTCTCTCTCTCTCTCTCTGTTTCTCATTAGACACTAAGACGCACAACAGTAACTACACACACAAATATGATTATGATGACAGGTGAAGATGAGACAGGCAGTGCTGATCTCATTACAGAGCTCGTGTCTATACATACGGTTCAGTGTGCTCTGGTGGAAAGGTATATACAGGTGTGTATGTGTTTATATTGGGGTGGGACAAAATATCGAAATATCAAAATATCGTCATACTTATTCGTTATTGATAAACTTGTGCCACATATCGACTTAATTTCCAGTTTTCCAACGTAATTTACGCGGATGCACATTTGAGTGCAGATTACAACACTGAAAAACACGACTGATTGCTGCTCATTGCAAAATTATTTGGCCTTTTCCAGGGTGTTGCATACGTGTGTGTGTGTGTGTGTGTGGGAGAGAGAGAGAGAAAGGTCCATGGAGAGAGGGAGGAGCCTCTTCTTGCAGTGTGCTAACCACACAAGATATGGAAGATAATTGAGAATGATGTGAGAGTGAGTGAAACACTGAGCTGATAACCGAAGCTCAACATGTATGTTAACACTGTACACACACACACGCTACGACAGGGTTGTTGCGAAAGTGTTCAAGTCACAGAGGAAACAGCAAAATCCACCTATTTTCAAAAATTGTTATCTTTGGCCTCATTTCTGCTAAACTGCGAAATCAGCAAAGGCTCAGCATTTCACAATGTACACCACTTAAATGTCATTATTAGTGTTTACCAGCTGAGATGTTTTTACCAGCTGAGAATAATAACTTCCCGTCAGAGTTTGTAGATCTATACCCTGTGCCGATCTTCATATAAGAACATAGGAGAAGAACAAAAAAAAGTGATGCTGCGAGAACACCAGTGGACAGGGACTCAGTAAATTCCAGTGGTTACAGTATAACGTTATTATCTGGCAGGCGTGGTGGGAAAAAAAAAAAAGTTTATTACGAGAAATACGCAACAGCACAATGTTATCTGACTACTTTAATGGTTACATCTTAGATTAACATGCAACTTAGGGCAGCTTTTTCACAATAACCTACCAGTCATATCACATTTTGAAATTGGAATACCTGTCTATATCGTACAAGTGCATTTGAGAGTGCATCTTAGTTGCGTTATCGACATCTTCTTACACGGCCAGCATCCCTGTGCCAATTTGAATCCATAACGATGATAATCAAGGTTCATTTTGCATAGATGACAGCAGGTTTGTCT
Source organism: Myripristis murdjan (assembly GCF_902150065.1). NCBI lineage: Eukaryota > Metazoa > Chordata > Actinopteri > Holocentriformes > Holocentridae > Myripristis > Myripristis murdjan. The sequence continues at coordinate 6,086,676 of NC_043995.1, read as the reverse complement.
GCTGCCTTGAATCGGTTGTGGCTGACAGGCGGATGGTCCTATTCTGGGATTCTGGGATTAATCATCCCTTCAGCTGCATGTTGGAAACATATCCTGCCCTCAGAAACAAGTCAGAAGCTCTTGTTTCTGATGTCGGAGCTCCTGTACACGATTTGACTGGCGTTCAAGTGCTTTGGTCGTAGGTATCAGGCAACTATAGCAACTAGCAAAAAAAAAAAACTATTTTTGTTACATTATTACCAAAAAAAATTATGCAAGAGTTGTTTTACATCAGCAGCAAGATCACAAGGCTGTGCAAAGGGTATATTCTATATTCTTTTTCCACTATTTAAAGAGTTGTGTTGCCAAAAAACACCACAACGTGAAAACTAAGGTATTATTGATATTTCCCAATTTCCCACTGCTATTTACGAAACGACAAAACTCAAGACTCTAGGTAATTTTACGGGGCCGGGTCCGTTGTCGCGTGTCTCCACCGCCAGAACTACCCCGAAGGAGAGAGCTCCTGAACTTTTACAGGGGCTAAAAAATGGCCCTGCCTCGGGGTAGGGACTCTGAGCGGCCCTGAAAAACTCCTGGGTGGGGCTTGGGGTTTACTTGGTGCTGATTGGATTTACTCACGCCGCGATGTGTCAACAGAAAGGGACAAAATAGCCGGATGCTAGCGTTAGCTTTAGCTAACGTTAGGCGTCCCTAGCAACACAGCCAACACTACCAAGCTAACGCTAGCGTGCTAGCTAACGTTAGCTAATGCTAACAACACACTTTTTAGCCGGCATTTTAGGGATGCTAACATTAGCTTTAGCGGACGTTAGCTTGCGCTAACAACACGCATTTTGATTCTCCGGTCATGGTCACTCAACCGCCCGGTAACTTTACAGGAACCTTCCTCCTACTCGGCCCTCTCAGTGGAGACACAGCAGGTGAGAGGGCCGAGCGAGAGGACGTTCCTGTAGCAGCTCCTGCCCCCCAAACACTACCAGGAACCTTTTGGTGGAAATGGGCCTTCTGAAGGAAGTGCTCATGTGCCACTACCTCACAGTCTAAATACAGTAATTACTGTTAGGGCCCTGAAGTGTTCCTCAAAAAACATTTTATTTACTGTATTGTCTAGCTAACAAGCTCATGAATGACCAAAGTCATAATTACAAGTGGGAAATATCGATGACTGAGTCAACACTAATCTGCAGAATCTGAAAAAACAGGAACCTTTCAGCCAAAGAAAAAAACAGGAACCTTCCGTTTACCAGATGACTGTGCTACATGGGGGTTGTAGGTCTTGCATTACTGGCTTGTGCTGGATCCACAATTGATTTAGAGGAAAGTGCATTAATGGGTCAGGTGTGGTATTGAGCTCTGTGGGTCTGGGTCAGACGCAGATTTGTAAAAGCATACCCGGCAGGACTCTGCCTCCTGAGCTACGCCACACCGTAGTCTAATGGCGTAACTATGACTATCTGGTTTTTCCAACCACTTAAAAGCCAATCAAGTAGGAAGCTCAAATATTGAGTGTGTATGTTTCCGATATGCACTTAAAGACAATATGACAGCTGCTATGGGAAACTGAAATGGATTATGCATGGCTCTGCAGCAGGCAACCACTTTGATAATGAAACTCTGACAGGGTATAAATATAAAATGTACAAAAGGCTCACTTACTAAGATGGAGTAGATGAGGGCTGCTATTCCAAGAGGCAGACAGCAGCACAACAGGGTGAAGATGGAGTAGCCCAAGTAGTCGTTGGCTGGGTTAGTCAGCGGGCACCGGGTCGGCTGCATGGTGACAGCGACAGCCCCCGGTTGTCCTGGATGCTGCATCCCAGCGGCCATGCCGTATGGTTGTTGTCCATAATTTACACCCAGAGGCTGTGCTGGGTTTCCGTAGCCCTGTGTGCCAAAGACGTGAAATCCATTTTCAGGTAAAAAAACAAAAACAGGGATGTCAAATATACCAGATAGATACTTGAAACATACGTGAAATAATCACATCACATTTGGAAAATAAAGCTTAACCAATGGTTTTGAATTCAATATAGAAGAAGATTCACAATTAGTTTCTAAAAACCTTAGCTTGTAATCTTAAATACCACCTTTTCCTAACCTTAACCATGACCTTTTCCTAACCTTTAACGTTACCTTTTTCAAACCTTAACCAGGACCATTTCCTAACCTTAACCATTACCTCTTCCTAAACTTAACCATTACCTTCCACTAACTTTAATCAAGTTGTTTTGTTGACAAAAACCACAGGAATTTAGCCACTTCTTGAAAGGAAAAATCTTGCATGTGCACTAAAAGGCAAGTTTGTGCTCATGAATATGAAATTTGTGTCCATGTGCACGCAAAAATGGACAATTTATAGACAATCCATAGACACAAATCTCCAGATTAAATTGCACAACCTGCTGCAAGAAAGGGTTGTCTATTTTATTTTAAGTATTTTAGCTATTAGTCACTCAGTGAACATGTTTGGCTGCTGATACACGAATGGAGGCAACCAGGGAACTTTCTCTCATCTGTCTTGCTTTTTCACAGCAGCCACTCTGACATCAATAACAGGGCAAACACAGGTGTTACTGATGTTATTAATTAAGATTTAGTTGGATTTAGGTCTAACAGAGCCAGGGTTCTGCTATTGTCCATGCTGGCTCACTGGAAAGACTCCAGTGCACTTAAACACAACAGAACCTTCATTAATGCCATTAGGAGCACCTGTGTTTACCTGCTGTTTCATGTCTAAATGGCTACAGTGAAAGTCTGTTGACTATCTCTCTGAAAATTATTGGAACTAATAAAGAGATAATTGCATGCTGGTGTGCACACGGTTTTATGAATTTGATTTATTTTGTGCACACATAACCTACTTTTACTCCTATGTATGCTGCCAAAGTGACCTTATGCTGTGGAACCTATAATTTTTTTTTTTTTTATCAAGATAATGAACCTAAGATGAAGGCCAAATTAATTTGAGATTAAAAAAAAAAAGAAGCAATATTTGTGCACTGTGTAATTTTTGTCATTTTAGTTCATGTAAACTTAAACTTAGATTTAAGAGGCTTTAAGATAACAAACCTAAGTAAAACTTTAAAAATTAAGCACTTTATACTTTTTTAGGACATGGCAGTAACGCTATCTGACATTTTTTTTTTAGTTAGTTTCAGTTACTAATTGAAAGGAAGATCATATCTTTAATTGTGAACTGAGATGCTTGACTGCAAACAGGAATACAATGTAATACAAGTGGGAGAGGATCACTGCATGCATAACTAACTCAGCAGCCTGTATGGAAATTAATTATTTTAAAACAATTAAAATTTGTCTTGGCTATTTTGTTAGTCTTCTTAGTGTGACTTTCACATTTCCGTTGAGGGTCTAGAGCAGGACTATTCAACTTCAGCAGCAAGATTTTCCATTTTTTCATTAAAAAAAAAAAAACCCTTGAGATGCATCATCTCATTTTCAGGGTGTCCTCAGGCACAGAACATCAACCTTAACAAACAATAATAGATGAACAACCCATCCACACAGAACAATCAATATAGTAACATCAACAAGGAATACAAAGAATTTGTCAGCGAGCAACTCCAGGTAACTCCTGCTCTCACAGTTTATTACCACATGAAATAAAACAGCCACATGCATCGCTCTTCTTTCACTTTAATGGTATCATAATCAATTCCAGACAGCAGCCGGTCAATACAATTAAGCAGTGCTGACAGGACTACAAAGCTTGATATTCCAAAGTTTAGGCTACATCTAACAAACCAAAGGGACATAGGGCTCTCTTTTAATGACAGAACGGACGTTGCTCTGCAAAGACTTAATTTTTGTAAACAAAACAGCAACATCTCGCCTTGCGCTTCCTTATCTAAATAAACCACCCTTACCACTCTGGCACCAAGCCCCGTGTACAGGCACTAAATTATCACATGAACGGGCAAAGTGTGTTTCCACGTCACCAGAACACCAACTGGCCCGAGCAGCCATGAAACAGGGTCTGCCATGTTTCTCTGACCACACCCATAAAGATGGAAAACAGGATGAACATATTGAAACACTTTCCATCAGACTGACAGTAACCTAAGTAGCTTAAGTTAATTTATTTATCATAGGCTATCACATATACCAACTTGATTTACTCGCAGCCTCTCACGGCCCATAGAAAAAATCTAAAGGGCCATATCCGGCCTGCGGGCCACTAGTTGAACAGGCCTGGAGCTATCCTTAAATATAAAATTCAGTTATGGGTCATTCCATGTCATTTCAACAAATGGCCTACACATTTGGGTCTCAAAAAAATCTGAAAAATTCAACATTTGTTCCTTATTTATCCAATAGGCACACTGTAAAATTTTAGTTTGCTCGGATGCATTCTTTTTGAGATATGGCCAATTTAGTAAGGGGGTGTGTGTCAATTTTGGTTCGATTTTCACGCATCCTTATTTTTCCTCCATTTTCAGGTGTCAATATCAACCATCTACATTATCCGTATCTGTACTTGGAATGGGCGGGGCCTAAAACGGAGGTGGGTGGTGCTTAAACCGGAAGTTGGCAGGGTTTGCCCGGAAATGGGTGGGGCTTAACTGGTATGTTATTTTAAGCCTGCAATTGATATGGGTTGATCAGAAGTTGCTATATTTATTGTTTATTGGAAAACTATTTACACAACAGCCTCAGAATTGAGCTTCGGATCAATGTTTTTGAGAGTGAGAGACGCGACCAAGTCACATTCAGCCTGTCTGCTCAAAAGCAGCGCGCCTGTCACCGAGCAAGTTTAGCAGAAACTCTACTGACTATCAGTGATTACAGACCGAGGGAAGAGTGAGCTGAAAAAAACCTAACCGCTACTGAAGAGAGACGCGACGTGAGCTGTCAGACCTGAGTGCAGGGTTTTCCCTGCCTTATAATTTCTTAGGCGCACCACCTAGACGTTTTCACCGACCGCCTAGATCAAACGAACAAGGAAAGGGGAAAAAACGCACATCGACATATTCAATCTGCGGCTCCTTTAGGAATCTGTTGTTGATGCTAGCTTGGATTGTCCGGGGGGAGTTAGGCGGGCACTGGGCCATACGTCATGAAATACTGACAACGGAATTAACCAATCACTGCAGCGAATAGTTTCTGCTTGAACGCTGAGAGGATGGCTTTCAGCCGCAACACATCCGTTGTACGCTAGGCGGTGGTGGAATGTATGAATCGCCTAGCGCGAAAAACACAAGCGCTCGCAAATACCAGTGATCCACTGGCCATTTGGGTGACTTGTGTGAAGCGTGCAGATTAGCCAAATAAAACGGAATCTATTTTTAACGCGGAATTTGGCATAACAGCTGCACCGGCACCGCACGAGGCAAAGGGCAGAGAAACTCTCCAGCTACAGCAGCGCACTGACATAGATTGTGTAACTAAGTGAAGAGTTGCCACTCTGCTATATTTTCACTGGCTAACAGCAACACACTGGCTTAGCTTGTCTATTCAGAGAAGACGTATCACTTCGGCTTTTTTTTTTTTTTTTAAACAATCTGTGATTGAAAAATCATATTTTGACATTTTAATTGGATAATTTGCAAGTTTTGATTAATATGTGCCTTATATCTAAGAATTAAAAATAATTTAAATCCTAATCTTTTCAGGGGCATTACTGAAGTTCTTTAGCACATCTACTGCTGCAGCAGAAGAAACACCATCTTCAGCCTCTTGCTTTGTACTATAGTTTACACTTTTGCAGTTTTAACTTTATTCTGAATATTTTGCACTCAAGTTGATTGTTCATTATTTATTTATTTATTTTTATCAGGTTTGTTTCTTTTATTATTTCAATATGTTCACTTTATTTAGCATTTTGAATACTTTTGGTTGGGTTTTGTCTCAAATTATAATATATTTTAATATACATTGTTTAAAATAAAGTAAGAAATTGTTGTTAATTAATTTGTCCCTTTCTCATGCTTGTGAGCATGTGTGTGTGTGTGTGTGTGTGTGTGTGTGTGTGTGTGTGTGTGTGTGTGTGTGTGTGTGTGTGTGTTCGTATTCATGCAGTTATGAGGAGTGTGTGCGTGATTTGATGGTTGTGCTAGATGTGTTTTGGGGCCACAAACAAAATCTTGTATAGGGCCACCAAAGTCCTAGGGCGGGCTCTGCAAAAGTGCTTTATCCATACTGGATACTCGTTTCAGCCGAGTATCCGGCTCAACCCTACATGCCAGCCCCTCAAAAATGGAAAAACAGTTACGCAGGTTTTGTGGTCGACAATGTTTGGGCCTTCAGAAAACAACTTTGTATATGCCCCAGCTTCTTGATTTTTTCAGAGCTACATACATACATAGACTGTTCAAAGCATTAATGGTTAATCAGATATATGCATCGGTTTCTGGATGGGAGCTTCTCCAAATCCAAAAAAAAAGGTTTCATGACAGATTTTCATTGGCCCATAACTGCATGTGGGAAAGTCTTAAAAAATCTGATCTGTTTTAATTTAAAGTTCAAAGCTTACTCTTTCTTGGTTTGAATTTCACCATACATAAAATATACATAAAATTGACTACTAAAATTGCACTTTACTGTGGAAATAGCCATTTGGAAGTGAAAACCTGAACTGAGTGTGCAGCAATAATGAAGGAGGTGTATTATTGTACCAAATTTGAGTTTCCTTTGTGGTGTAGTTCCTGAGATATACACCCCTCACTATTGGCCGTATCTCAAAAAGTATCCATCCGAGCAAACTAAAATTTTACAGTGTGCCTATTGGATAAATAAGGAACAACTGGTGAAAAATTCTGAATTTTTTGACACCCAAGTGCGTGGGATGTCTTAAAAATTTGTTGAAATGACAACCCATATCCTCAGTTTCCTGGCCCTCCATGCAGACTTTGAATCCAGATAAAGAGCCTATTTCCTAATACACAAATACATAGAAGCACACTGTTTTTGCAAGAGTTAAGGCGAGGTGATTCTGTTGATGCAACTCCAAAGCACTCGTCATATGTTTAGACAGAATCTCAGTTTGTATAAACCACTGTCATCTGCGTCAAGCTGACAGCCAGCATCTGGACAGCTGGAGGGTATGTCTTTTTCTATAATATGATACAATAAATGTAAATAAATTACCACAAAACATGCAACTTCTTTAAACTCATAATTCAGGATATAACTGGTAATTACACAAATAAGCACAACACTTGGCTGTGATGTATTTTACGTTATGACTACTAACAGCAAAATAATGGCTGGAAAAGTTAGCAGTTCTTTTTACAGCAGAGGGAATACCGTGTTATTCTCTGAAAATGAGGAAGAGCGAAGGGCTAGAAAGGAGTTTGCAGCCTTACCTTATCTACATCCATTCTCTTTCTCTCTGTTTCTCTCTCTCTCTCTTTCTCTCTGTGTCTGTCTGCGTGAGTCGCCTGCTCCTTGCTGAGTGCATGCTCTTTAAAGGGAGGCATGGGCAGATAACTGAACGGCTAATTCAATTACCCGCCCCTTCCCACACTCACATTCATCTCAATTGCACATTAAAACCCCACCCTAACCTTGCTTCATGCGCCAGGCTCATCGTATCATGAAAATAACCAGGCTTTGCTCCATGCACCTTGACACACACACACACACACACACACACACACACACACACACACAAAAGGCCCTTTAGTCTTGTTTACTGACAGAGGCAAAGACGATTCTCAACTTAATTAATGTTGAAGGAAACTCAGAGATATGAGATGCTGGTGACGGAAAACATGGCAGCATATATGTAACATTATATAAACACCAGGTAGGGTTCTGGGGTTTATTATCATTACTCAAATTATTACTATCAAACATTATTATCATTCCTCAAAGTGCACACACCTTCACTGACTAGTAGGAATGTACCAGTGATAAAGATTAGTGTGTCTCCTGCTCTGCCAGCCTCTGGCACAGAGGAGTGATACATGAGGCAGAATTTCCATCATCAACCTCAGACTAAAGGGTGAGATAAAGTGGAAATGCAAAAGTCTGTCTTCCCTTGAATGAACACACTGTCTGGGGTGCTTCCATGAAACCAGTTTTAAAACTGTCTCAGAAACACTACAGGCATGAGACCAAATCTTTATCAGACGTGTGGTGAGGGAAAATCTGTTTCATTTATTTGTATGGGCTGTTTGTTTGTTTGTATGTTGTTTTACTGTTCCTTATCAAATTGGAAGTGAATGAAAGTGAAAAAGAAAAAGCATTAAATGCTAAACTCAGTATCTAAAATGTGTTATTTATTTATTTACTTATTTATGTATTTAAGGTTTGAAATGAATGATAATGCATAATGTCTTGGCTCCACTGAACATTAGGGGCCTCGAAAGATCGAAGAGATTTTTTTTTATATGGTAAACATTGGCTTTGGGCGTCTCTCTCATCTTGCTTAACATTTGCTCACTCTGGAGGCTCCTCATCAATTCGTCATGATACATAAAAAGCTTTCTCATGTATCAGATGCTCTCAGGTCAAAACGCTGCGGCAAGCTTCCTTTCAACCACATGTGGCACAATATGACTGTTAGAGAGCTACAAAGATAAAATCAATTATGTTTGGGCCTCATCTTTCCCGATTGGATTTTTTTTCCACTGGCTTCTAGAAAAGTAAGGTTTAAATATTTAATCCTACACCAAATGGCTTGTGGGTATGTTTCCTATTAAGAGTCATAAATGTAACTGATTGACAGGATCCTTTTCCATCAGGAATGCCAACAATAAAGTGATTTCCAACCGGGAGGGCTGCTGCCTACCTGCGGGTATGGTGGGTACGCCTGGCCGGGATATCCAGGGTTGGGATACTGGGGGTAGTCCTCGTATGGTGGCGGAGCTGGCTGTCCCATCTGCGGCTGCCGCGATTTCTCATCTGAGCTCCAGTCCGTCGGAGGAGCGCTGGGCAACTTGCTGGAGTCCATTCTGCGGCACTTGGTGTTCCTTTGCTGGCTGGTTTGGTTTACAGTTTCTCCCTGTCACTTTTTATCCCTGTCGTCAGGCGCCTCGTTGTGGTTTTTTGTTAATAATAAATTTCCAGCGTCAAATAGTGAGTTTTCTCCCGCGATGCGTGTCCCTGACGTGAAAAGGGAGCGATTTATAATTGATGTTTCTCTCACCAATGTCAAGTCCGCCAGAACAAAGGAATTACACTTCCGCCCACGACTTTCAAAATAAAAACCGCACCACCTCACACAAAAAAGTGCAGCCATATGTTACAAACGCTTGGAAAGGCCGATTTTCTTTATTTTATTTTTCCTTTATTTCTTATTTTGTGTGCGTTTAATTCAAGGTTTCAATATGAACAGTGTGTTAAGTGGCATCTGCTCTCACATCTGTGCCAAACTCATGTCATTATGGCCAGAACTTGTGGTGGACAGTGCACATTTGAAGACTGTGATGCTCATGCAGCAGCAAGAGCAGCTGTTCCTCTTTTCTCCTTGCCTTTAAAAACTTTTCATCTGGATAACCACATCCCACGTTTTCCCATCCAGCAGCAAAGTGCCCTCACTGATTTTGACCCGGTTTTGTAAAACATTGTCAGATTGGATAATGCTGATCCAGATTCCACTGGTTGTGGATCTCCAAATCTTGAAATGGAAATCTTAGCAGGAATCTTTGGAGTACTTTTAAACCCCCTTCTATGTCGCCATCTTCTGGACAGTTGTTCATTTTGGTAATGTAAGACAAATCCAGTGTTGTGTAGGCTAACGAAGTACAAATACTTCGTTACTGTACTTAAATAGAATTTTCACATATCTGTACTTTACTTCGTTATTTATATTTCTTACAGCTTTTACTTTTACTCCACTACATTTCCGAAATAAAATGTGTACTTTTACTCCGATACATTTCTCTTTTGAAACCATCTTCGTTACTCGTTACTACAAAATAAAAGTTGAGTTGGTTACGTAATTCCTGTTTATCATTTCAAGAAGAAGAAGAAGAAGCTCCCTTTGCATATTACACACGACACAAGCGGTGATGGAAGCACCTGCAGCAGCAGACTCTGCTGATAACGGTACCCCTCCGGTAGCAAATGACGAAGATCATAAAGTCTGTGATGGTGACGAAGATAACGTTACACACCCGTGGCCGTATTTGCAAGAATTATTTTCGGGTTATGGTTAGTTTAACGGTAATGTTAAAAAGTTTAAGCTTTTCCTCCTGTACCCAGGTTGTTTTTACTGTAAGGGAGCCACAATAAATTCATTATCAAAATTCTAACCGCTCACTTTGTTTAAGTACTTTTACTTCTAATACTTAAGTAGGCTATAGAAAATATCAGAAAATTACTTTTGATGCTTAAGTACAGTAAATGTCGTGTACTTTTACTCAAGTAATATACTAAAAGGTGACTAACTTCTGCCAAAGTCATTTTCTGGTAAGATACTTGTACTTTTACTCAAGTATCGCTTTCAAATAGGCCTACTTTATACAAGACTGGAGAAATCATTAATGATTTCTCCACCTGCAAACTTATTAAATTAATTAATCGTTGGCCATAATAATGACAGGTGCATGTCTTTTTCCTCTTTCTTTTCTCCTTTTTTGATAGCATTTTTTTTTTTTTTTTAATTTTTTTTTTAAAATAAAGGTTTACTGAACACTTGATCACAGTCCACCCAGCTGCTCCTTCAGGCTGCAGGGTGGCAGGGCCTTCCTCCCAGGTGATGTGATAAAGAGTTCCCCAAATTAAAGCAACATACAGTAGGCCCTAATTAAGAATCATGAAATCAGCTAATTCTTAGTTCAAATATATTATGACAGATGGTTCAGTAATGTGTTGTATTTGTGAGTCAGCTGAGAGATGGTTTATTGTATATTTTTGTTTTGGCCAGATTTTAGTCATTTATTTTACATTAGTCTTAGTCGAGTGTTATTCAGAAGCACTTCAAGTAATGTTTATAGTGAAATGCCAGGACTCTTAAAAGACTTGCATTTTCTGAGCTTCCTTGGCTTATTGTTCTGGCCAGTTCCCTTGCTTGCATTTAAGTGTAGATTTGCTCTTTACTAATATTTTATAGTAAGTGAGCATCATTTTTAACACTTTATTAAATTTACACCTAAAACAATACAGCGGATAAACTGTGTCTCAAGTATGTCAACATTAAAGCTCACAAATATCCCCGCCTTTCCTTTGACTCAGTTTAATGAGGGGGCAGTGAATCCTCAGGGGGAAATAAAAGGTCAACAGTAGATGCCGAATAAAAGTGACATCATCTGAAATCTGGGAGCCTGAAGATTTGATTGTGTGATTTGATGCAGCTGAGCACTGTAAGTCAAGTTATAATAGTCATAAATGTGTAATAAACATTGTATGTTGGATAGGCGCCTATCTATCTTTCATTTATTTAGAGTGTATAAGGGTTAGAACATTATGATGAAAATATATGACAGCCATTCCCATGTTCAATTATGTGTCATAAGTTGTTGCAGCAATTTTTGCATTGATACCATTTGTCACACAGATTTGGTGCAAAATCTAAACATTTTTGTCGGCTAGAAAATTTATAGAAATGGTCAAAATTCTCTCCAGAATAGCACATTAGGACACCAAGACCTTGAGGAACACCATAGAAAATGCTGTGATTCAGTATCAAAAACTGGAGACATTGAGAGATTTCTGTCAGAACTGCATTTTTGGCACCTGGATGGTGAGCATTTGTTGTGGAAATGGCTCAGAAACTCCCCTTTAGTATCAGTATACCTGGAAAAACAAACCTCCTCTGCATGGCCATGGTCTCTAGTTTGTGGCTGTAAAGTTTCATGAGGCCCCCGGTCCCGGGCCAGCATACCCAGCATGCTGCAGGCTCCAGGCATCTGCTCTGGTTGCCTGGATACCATATACGATGAGCTTTATGTTTTTATTTTGAAGGGAAAGCCACCCCACTTCTGGTAATGTTGTGACTACCCCGGCTGACTTGATGCCTCTGTCTCCCTCATGAGGCTGCCACCCAGTATGAAAATAGGAGGGGAGACTCTGCCTGCCAAGTGGACAGTAGGACAACTGGAAGTAGACTAATCACAGCTGGCAATCAAAATAATATTCTAATAATATGCTGCAGAATTCACAGTGTGTCAATGGAAGCCTGCTTATAGTGACCCAACTGTACCTGTCCTTCCCTTTAATCATTAATGTGTGTTTTTTTTTTTAGCTGTTTCCTAAAATGTGTAGGCTATTATAGCACTCAGTACCAACTAATCAATCAATCAATCATTCAAGTAACCAGTGAGTCATATCAGTTAATTATTTATTGTTTGTTAGCCAGATTTCTTTGCTCTTATTGACCAGGTTCTGCATTTCTCCTTTAAACATTTGCTTGTAGCGTTGACCCAGTGAAGTCACAAAACAGGCGTGCAGATTCTGTTTTTTTTTTTTTTTAATATTATTGTATATCGTCTTCAAGAACCTGCAAAGAGTCCAGTTGCCCTTGATTCAGCTCCCCTTGGATAACAGTGACCTGAGAACCTCGACATCCTAACCTTAAAGTATCAGGTTTGTCATATTATTAAAAAAAAGAGTTTGATCTGTCTATAATTTATTGATATGCCCTGAGAGGACTCGTCTTAACCTGACGCCCTAATCAAACTGGCCAGGTGATTCTAAATATGAACCTCCATTTGCATTTCTATTAGGCCTCTTGTCAGGATCAGTCATGACTCCAGGGAAGAACTGGAAAAACTGGAAGAACTGGAAAGACATCATGTATAAACCCATGCACCACTTCCCTCCTTTGCCTGGCATAAGAATTAGACAGTGAGGTTTTGTTGATAAAGTGGCCTTTAAAGAGTTCCCTCTAGTGGTGCCTATTTATCCATGAAGACAGGTTTGGTTTTTATTAGTCCAAGTTTTGGGATAAGTCTCAATAATATCTCTTAAAACGGCTTTTGCTGTGTCCCTGATATTGTGGATAATCAGAACACCTCCTATCTCCTAAGAGATAGTCCTTATATGAACTGTTGACAGTGAGTTTTGAATTTTCTGAAGTCTCATGGCATTGGTAGCATGAACTAAATTCCATTCATCTTTATTGTATTGGTATAGGGGCAGAAATCTTAGAGATGGGTATTCAAAACAATAAAAAACTTAACCATAAACCATGTAAAACTCAAACTACTGGCATGGCCGCACCACAGTGTACTATAACATTATACTGTATGGCACGATGACACTAGAGAAGAGTGAGAGAGATTTATAGATTTTAGATATATATTTTAAACTTCACAGCAGTCAGGCTTGGGAATATTCCTCTGACTTGTGGCAAAAAACAGTAGACGGTGCTGCGTTCTGCTCCTCCAGGCACAAGTCACAAAATGTGACCCACATGTGCCTGTTAGTGGTATGGAGACAATCTGGCATTGATGGGGTGGAGTCGTGGTTGGAGCTGAACATGAGAAGAGGAGGAAAATCACTCTTAAAGGGCCAACACGTCCTCAGGACAAAGGCGGCATGCTTGCAGACAAACTATTAGTGAAAACAAGCCTGTACCCATATTCAGATGACTCTACACAGTGCAGGGATAATTTATAAAGAAAAGATTCTACTTTATGGTGCAGATAAGCATGGGAAAAAGGATAAGGTTACTGTGTCTGATCATGTAGACCAGTTTTAAAGTTTTTTTTTTCTGGCTGTTATTTCACTGTTCTGTCTAATTTTGCTGTGGTTGGACAAACCTTCCCATTCACTTCAAAGAGAGTGTGCACAAACTTTGGGCTGATGCTGTATATGTCACTGGTATGTATGTTTATGATTATTTATGTTTCTGAAGATCAAGAATAACTGTTTAATGGCCATAGCACCGTGACCTGGGAGACATTTTGATTTCCTGGCAGGATATTAATTTCTGCAGGGAGAATTCAACTGTGTTTACATGACAGTTAAGGAAATGACTTACTGGAGAGAGTCAACAGATACATGTGGGTCATCGATCACATGTCGAGAAATGCCCCCCGATCACTGTCCTTCATAGACTTCTTATTTACAGTAATTGTTTATTTGTCAGGGATCTGCTATTCATTTTGTGGTTGAACAGCACTGTGGCACTGGAATCAATAAGATCCTAACAGGCACGGAGCCAAAGACTGTAGACAGACACATGAAATGGTGGAACAAGGTCCTAGGACACAACACTGAACAGGCAACAGGCTTCCCCTGTCCTTGTACTGTCCTTATGGTTCCAGTAGGGGGCACCCGTTCTCCCCTTTCAAAATTATTTCACCCACTTACCATCATTTGAAGAATTTACTTGACTGGATTTCTTAAACTGGGTTCAATTTGCTGGATGTTTTCTGAACTGTAGATATAGATTAAGTTGAATCAAACTGAAGCAGTGAGTGATATTGATTATTTCATGACTGGGCAGGAAGATGTCTGGCTCAATGACAGCAAACTCATGGTTATTGTTGAGACACAAAATTGGTGATTACATGACCTTTTTGGTTTTGGGACAATATGTTTTACCACTAGGTGGTGCTCTGCAGTCTGTTCAGTTTCTTTCATGGATGCTGATCTGAGTTAATCTGCTTACTATAGATTACTAAAGCATCTCTAGTCTTCAGGTTGTCTTGGACTCATGTTGTTTAACTTCAGTTGTCTCTCTGTTAATGCAAAGAAAATCCTCATTTGTGCACAGAAGCTTAAGCTGCTGGGCGTCGTTCACTCGCAGTTGTCTGCAGCTTTCAAAATTCATTTCAGTGGCAAAATAACCAAAAAAACAAAAAAAAACCTATAATAAAATATAATCATGAACAGGTGGAACACACACACACACACACACACACACACACACACACACACACTCAAAGAACAGTCTGCACGCCAAAGTTGTTCCCACAGTTGGTTCTTTTATAGAAACTTAACAGACTCGTTCTGTATCTCTGACCAGTGCAATCCACTATGTTTTGTAAAGCTAAACGTACAAATCAACAGTTTATCGTTAATTATCATAATGCCATCTGGTAGCAGTGTATGGCTATATCTGACATTAAAAGCACTGACAGTGGGTTAGGATGGTCACAGTAAGCAACTATTATCTACATCAATGTTTATCTTATAGATACAGTACAGACAATGGAAAAGGTGAGAGACACTGAGACAAATTATGTGGACACTTACATTAGGTACTTTTTGGTAACAGGTCTGCATCATGATTGGAGTCAGGGCACTTTCAGTTCAGTCAATGAAATTGGTCAATGCAACTACACTCCAAAAATAAAGCAATCACTCCCAATGACATTTTGGATAAGAGATTTTTCATGTTGAAGAGTTTTCCACATCTCAGTATTGGGGAAATGTGAATCAACTGAAGTGAAAGTGACAGTTTGTATATAAGGGACACTGGATAGCAAAACTTTGTTTGTGCACAAATGTGTGTGTGTGTGTGTGTGTGTGTGTGTGTGTGTGTGTGTGTGTGTGTGTGTGTGTGTGTGTGTGTATGTGTATGTGTGTGTGTGTGTGTGTGTGTGTGTGTGTGTACAGGAGCATTCAGCAGATCAGTAGCCCAGGTGTTCACGCAGAAGGCATCACACCTGGTTGCAGGTACTCAGCAGACTACCTCCTGTTGCTCTATAAAACAAAAGCCACTTATTGGATGTCACAAAGCCAGCTCCCGCCCCTCCATGTTATATCTATTGGTTGCGGATCCAGGAAGTCATTGTGTTGCCAAGCTCTGGTTGGCTCCTAGCACTCGCTGGCACGACCTGGAAACAGAAGATTTAGAAAGGTGAGCCTCTGAATTGAACATATGGTTGATATTCACTCCTTAAAAATGTAATACACTGGCTTAAATGCAAAATTTCTTACTTTTAGTTATGGATTATTTCATATACAGAATTGATGTTAAAGTGTTAATTTATCAAGTTTGAGTGTAATTCAAACTTTTATGTTATGAAAAGCCTACAGATGCATAAAACAATGTTTACAGGACAGCCGCAATCAAAATCTTCCTTCTTCCTTTCTGCAATTCCAACAATGAAATTATTCCATATCTATCTATGTTCAGGTTAATCCTATTTCGATACCACTGAACTGGAGAACAAACAAGCCCCCACCAATTTCCCCTCTACCGGCGCCCCTCTGGCCGCTAGAGGCCCCCTCCCAGAGCTGGCCATGCTGTGCATGGCACCTTTTCAGCAAGCAGGGGTGCCTGCATCTGCATAAATAATAGAAAACTGCTTCGCGGCGCTGCTGATTTTTTTTTTTTTTTTTAGTGCTCGTGCTGCCCCCCCATGTGACATGAAAAAATGCCCCCCCGGGCGGCTGCTTGCTTTGCCCATGTGAAAAACCGCTACTGTGTGTGTGTGTGCGTCAGAGCATCAGAGTCATGATGGAAATTGCCTTGTCAGGGCGGTCCGTCCCTTTAGACCAGCTCTGGGCCGGTAGGCGTTGTGGTTCTCCTAAAGGGCCACCTGTTTATATCTAGTCCAAGCTGTGAATCTGAACCTAGCTCCTGGGTTTACAGTGGTTGCAAACACAGCCTTCATCGTGGATCCACTATGCACTAGTATCACAGAGGTAGAAACCCCTCTACCTCGTCTACCCTGTAGAAACCATCACAGAGGTCCCTTGTCCTGCATTTATAATTTGTTAGTGTTAGAATGCTAGAGTGCTAGAATACATCCAAAGAATTAAAACCCTTAAAATCAGTAAACAAACAACAGTAAAAGTCTACAATAGTGAGTTTTTAAAAGACTTCCCCAGATCTCCTCTGACAGGACATTCCTCAGCTGAGAGGCTGGAACAGAAAAGGCCCGGTCACCTTTTAGTTTTGAGGTTTGACCAAGGAACACCTAGGACTGACCCACCAGAGGATCTTGGGCTGCATTAAGGCTCACAGAGGGTCAAGGGGTCAGCTATTTTCTGGGGCAAACCCTCTGCGAGCCTTAAAAGTGATCATTCAAACTTTAAAATCCACTCTAAAACAAACTGGGTGCCATTTAGGTGATTTTAAAACTGAGTGATGTGATGTGTTCTCTCCTGTTGGACCTGGGTCTCAGTGTGGCATGTCGAATTCACAACGTTACGCTTGACGTGATAACTGGTGGATTACACTCCCGCATGTAGCTGTAAGGCGTAGGTGGGTCTATCACACACTTTGGCATGATGTCTGGTGTGTGCTGGGGCCAACAAGCTTTCATGTATCTTGTTTTACTACAGTAGCAGCACCCTGCATCTGCAGTATCCTGGAATAGTACCGCAGCAAACAATCACATCTGTTTTAGCAGAGTCCCTACAAATGATTTTTCCATCTGGACGACTGGCAACGTGCAAGGGTAAAATCTAATTCCAGACCTTCGCTAATAATACTAATGCCATCCGGAAACTGCCTCTGTCTGTGTCACTTTTACATATTCGGCTTGCTTAAGGCCCTCTGGTCACCGGCTGTGTCACCTGCTAACGTAGCCGCCTCATGTCTCTGCCTGCCATGCCGCTCTTTATCTCCCCTCCCCTGTCTCTGCCTACCAGACCACCTGAGTCCCACCACCTGTGGAACAGCACGATCCACTGCAGCTCATTCAACATAACACAGCCATTTCATATTGCGCCCGTATGTGTGACATCAGGTCATTCACAGTGGAACAGATGGAGCGAGTAAATATAACCTCGGACCACGGCAGGCAGTTGATCGGATAATGAAATCATTGATTCATGAGAATAAAACAGGCCATGAATCTGCGTTGCACAAGAATGTTAGATCTTTCTTGCTTTGATATTTCCCCTGTTAGTTTCTGATCAATGTTTACACAGTTGTCATATCCTCAGAGTTTGAGAGCCAAGGGAAGAAATGTTCATTGATACTGCAGGTGAATGTGGGCTACCTTGGTCGCTGAGCATCTGCTGAGCACTGCTTCCTGTCCTTCTGCTGTGAGGAGAGGGACAAACGTAAGAGGGGAGGAGCAAAACCAGCAGTCTTTTCTACCACATTTACCTTTCAACAAAATTACATAACTGTACAAATTATGATTGCACAGAATATTTTAGTTTGTAGTGCAGCCTCACCTCTTGTTCTGGTTGAACTTGCACCTGCAGTGGCCACCTGCAGCAGGAAGAGAGACAAGAAACAATGACAAATTCAACAATGACATAAATCATATATGATGTTTGCATGTGTACGTGTGTTAGTGCTATCCAAATCTGTGTAGATGCATGCCTGTATGTGTGTGTGCCAATCTGTTAATGATGGTCTATGTTGTTGCTGTCATGCAAAATGATTCCATCAAACACCACAACAGCACAACAAAACAAGACATCAACAAATTTAGAAGAAAAAATGTATGTGTTTTTGTCTTACTGAGCAGAATGGTGATGCCGATGAGACAAAGGACGGCAGCTAGAATCAGGCCTCCAACACGTAGTCTGTGGTAGTCTGCACAAACAGGACACAGCAAGTGTTATGGCACTGGCATTACAAGGAAACTACAGCTACACCTCATAAGTGCTTTGCAAGAAAGTCAATCAAAAACATAAAATCAACAGACTATGTAAATCTGTAAGAAACAGTTTATACAAGTGAATTAAATTTACACATCCAAAGCTGCTCAGGCTGCATCGCCTCTTGATGACCATCTTAATGACATTTCTGCATCGTTTGCAGGATCCACTGATGCACAGAGAGGAGATGAGCTGCCACACTCAAACCCATTTATCTGCTTTTCCAAAGAAGGGCCATAATAATTACACTTAAAATACAATGAAAATGTAGGAAATGTGATATATATTGTGTAAATAAATTGATCTGATACAAGTTAACACCTTCTCCTCTCCATCATCCTTTTAATTTAGGATTAACGGCCCTTTTTCAGTCATACAGAGGATCTTCCCACTTCCATCACATTAGAAAGACATGAGATGACAGTAGTAAGAAATAAAGAAATAGATTACCGAAGGTAAATGGGTCATCTTCCGCTGCAGGGACACAAACACATGAACAGGGTCAGTGAAAAGCCGTCACAAACAGCAGAAACATTAGGAAACAGAGAAACACCCAGACATCAAATAATGACTTAATAAGGTAAACAGTACAAACTGAGATGGGCATTCAGCCAGTGGCCTAGTTTGATTATCTGACTAATGATTGACAGAGCCGACCATCACATCAATGCATGCCAAATCAAGTCAAAGCAAAGCAATGCCACTTAGATGGCACTACAGTCAACAAAAATAAATAGTTCATTCAAATTACGTTGCATTAACATGAAAAAGCTTTTGTTTAGATGTTTGTCTCAGATTGTCTGGTAAAGTGAGGGGTTTACAGATCCAATCTTACACCTCCCAACAGCTCGAGGGCCATCCCGATTATTTTCAAACGTTTGATATTTAGGATTAAAAATTTGGACGATTATGTCGCTACTTTCTGAGCTGGACCTCAATAAGCAACAATAAGCAGTTGTACGGGTGTGTGGGACAGCTGAAATGTCTTGGAAGTGTCTTTCAAGACATGGAGATAAAAAGAGAAAGAAAGCTTGTGAAGTGCTGTATTGCTACTTCTGGCATGATAATCTTAATAATGTCCAGTCGTGTGTGATGCACCATTATTTTCAAATCCTGCAGTGTGTGCATGTTCAAGATTAGAGAGCAGGTCATCTGTGAAGATTCTCCTTATGTGCCTGATGCAACCCGATTCAAAAATCAGTTAGGATTTTAAAACTCCTGTAGTCTGATCTAAGCTTTAGAGGAAAATGCAGAACTTTAAACTTTAAAAAACGTACAAAGTTCTGAAAAAGTTGCTAAGCACGGGACCTTTTGGAACTCTGTATCAGAACCATTTTATGTTCTATATAAAATATTTTGAAAGGTCTCCAGAAATGAACAGTAAAGATGCTCTGTGCAGTTTCTGCATGCCTTCACTACCTAAACTCCTAAAACCTCCTAAAACAGACCAGACACCAACGGATGAGGTATACCGATCAAACAAAAGAGACAAGTGAAAAGTTTGAGTCCTTACAGCTCTTTTCCTCTGCAAACACCAGGGACACAACTGCAAAAGATCAGACAGACAGACACACGTTAGAAGGAAGGGCAGCAGGCCTATCATTTTACTTTCACGGCTTTTACCTCTGAACAGGCCGGTCCAGCAGGTAGAGCTGCATAGAGGAGCTGCATTGTGGGTAAAAATACTATAGGCCTGTAATTTCTATGGTTTCACTGGACAGTTTAGCATCACACGTTCTAACCAGCTGCACTCATTTTAGTTTTAAATGATTGTTGCATACCGTTTTTCATCTGATGTGATGTTTCATCCTTTTTAAAACTGATCTAATCAAAGGACTTTGGCGCAGTCTTGACATAAGATGAAGTGCATTAAAGTGCTGGTGCCTTTTACGATGGAAGTCAGCGGTTGCAGCCTCAAAGTGCTGCACAAATGAATAAAAGGCCTCTGTAGGAGCACATAAATCTTTGCTCTGTTTACTGGAAGGGAAGCAAACACTATCCAGATCTAAGTGTTACATAAACCACCATCTCTCTCTGTCTCCTTCCAGCGTCTCCCTGATCCTCTTTGTTGGAGAAGTGACACGGCTCGCATAAACCCTGTTCCTCTCTCTCTCTCTCTCTCTCTCTCTCTCTCTCTCTCTCTCTCTCTCCTGTAACACTTGAAGCTGTGGTGGTTTCACCTTTTCTACCCAGTGGAGTTGCTCTGGACTCTCTCTGATTTTAGTTCATCGGGGAATTTGTTTCCTTCCACGTCACTCTGGGACAGACGTATTTATTCAGAGGAGGCAGACGGGGCACGCCGGCGGGGATTGAACATGTGACCTGAACTGCTGCCTTCTCTCTGTCTCTTTCATTTCATTTTCTGCACTAAAACAGGTCATGAAACTTGGATTCCTAATAAGAACTTGGTGGCATGTCATTATAACAATCTAAAAGTCCAAAATAAATTTCCAAAACTTACAAAGAGGTTGACTGAATGGCTGGTTCAGTGATTTGACTGATAATAAATGATCAATACACTGACAATGGACTAAGAATTATTTGCATTGACTTTTTGTGTTTTAAATAAGTAGTTCATTACTAACATATTCCAGGATTGTCTTGCTGAGCAGCTTTCTGGTTCATTTTTTTTAAAGAAAGTTTTGTTTTTACTCACTTGTCATCAACACCAAAGCGCAGATCTTTGACATCTTGAAGCTCTGCAGGCTGTTTTACCTGAGGAGATAAAGTGTGTGGATTTAAAAGTTACATCAGCATCACTTATATCAACATCAGCAACATTACCAGTGAACCAGGAAATATGCATTACACAGGACTGATGAGCATGAATGCAATTTTTGTACATGATTTTGTACTGTAAGGCAGATAATCAGAACTTTTATTGTTTGTGTTTGCTGAGCACAGATGTTCTTCCCAGCATCGGCCTGCTTCACACTCAAGCATTTGCCAGGTAATTAGAAATTACTTTGCCATTGTTTGATATTCCTTACATGGTTTTGTCCTAAAATGAGATATCATTTGAAAAATCTGTCACATAAAGTCACAAAATTATAAACTACAGCACAGCATACAGCACTTTTAATTTTATTTTTAGGATTTTAATGGCAAGGTAAATCGTGACACTCTTTATTCTTAGATTTTAATAATGAACTTCAATAACTGAATGAAAATGAACATGTCATGGCTGCAATCACTGATATCATTATCAAACTTGTTTTTCTCAGTGGGGTCCCAAGTACAAAATATCTCTTCTTATAACACAAAACACATTTTCCATGCTACAAAGGCCGTTCTTCCAAAGTTCCTGGTTTTAAGCAATTACAGCATATGACTAATGAACAGGGTTTCATTCCTGTGGCCGTAAAGCACCACAGGCAGGCTACGGGAGCACAACAAGTTAGAAGTGGTTCAATTTCTGTCCACCCCTTACAGGAAATGGCATGATAACTAAACAACAGTGGTATATTTCCCAGTAACGTATGAATACTGGAGACTGAGATGTTCAGTTCTGACTGCTGAACAACACAAAGCCACAAGAAGACCCCAGCTGGGCTAAATAACATTATCTGCTGTTCCAGCGGCACAGGTAACTAGATTTAAACTGCTGCAAAGCCCAGTGTGTGTGTGTGTGTGTGTCTAAGAGAGAAAGAAAGAGAAAGAGAGTGAGACAAGGAATGACAGAGAGAGTATTGTAAGTGCAAGTGAGAGACAAATGAGAAAATGAGCGTGTTATGAGCCACGCACAAGAAAAAGAGGGTGAGTCTGTGTGTCGGCTATATGCAAAAGAGTGACTGTGTGTGTGTGTGTGTGTGTGTGTGTGTTCGAGAGCTTCTTCTCGAGCTCCAAACTGGCTCGTACCAGCCAACACAGTCAACAGAGGGCCTGATGCAACATTTTGCCTTTCTCTGTTGTTTGATGGTTACTGGATGCCCTTTTACACACAGATGAGCACACAACACTCATATCTCTCTCTCTTCCACGCTCTCTCTCTCTCTCACACACACACACACACACACACACACACACACACACACACACACAGAGGAATCTGGCATAATTTCGATGGGCATCAAGTGGTCTCTCTTTCTCTCTTTTACTCTCCTAGAAATGTGATCTGATGTTGATGGGTGTAAAGTGCTCTAATGGGGCCTTAACAGGAGGGAAAAATCCCGCTCGCTATTGCATTACACTGCAGCCATGTGAGAGCACCACAGCTTCAGTTGTCTTTTTTCATGTTATTTAAATGTTTTCCTTTGGTTTACTGTATGCTTACTGGGCCATAATAAGCAGCTGTGATACTTATATTACAGAGTAGTGTGTATTCATTCATATGCACATGGTGCAGGTCTCCTGAAGTGACTACAGTTTTCTTTTATTGTTGTTTCCACATGCCACAACTGATAAAGAAATCCATGAAAATATTATTAATGTGCACTCACCAATTCAGATCTATTTCTGTCTCTAATGTCATTCTAATCTCATCTCTACAGTCTAGCTGGTGAGTGATATGTGCTTTGTGCTCCTGTCTGACATTATCAGCTGAACTGAAAAAAGCCTCTCGATGCCCAGTCAGAATTTACATTATTCAGGCTGTTATTATCCTTAAAGGAACAGTTCATGCAAAAATTAAAATGACAAGGACTAGTATTACTATTCATACAGGACTAGTTTTACCTGAGGACCCCTAGAAATTTGTAATAACTGCAGAGGTTGTCGATGATCTTAATCCAGTGTGAATCGACCATATCAATCATTTGTAAAGTAAAAATTGCAGTGCAGCACACACACATCATCTGATAATAGTCCTGCGAATTGCGAATTGGCATCTCAGTAATTTGGGGCGTTTTTTTCCGCATTTTTTTCCTCTGCACCTTTTTTCTGTCTCTTTATGGAAGCTGCGACCGAATGTTTAAATGAAATGAAATTTATACATAACAGCGACATGGGTGCAAATTCAGGAGGCTCATTTAGCTACACAGCATGGAGACCATTTCACAAAAAGAGCAAGCTCAAATTAATCTGAAGAGTGAAATCTCAAAAGATGATGAGATGGATGACACGCATGGCAGCGTGCGGTAAGGAACATTTTTCTCTCAACAGGCTCAACACAAACACCTTCAGTGCTGTTGTTGCTGATGTTACATGGAGCCTTGACATTTTCAGTCACATTGATAATGTCAGTGAATTCCAGTAAAACACAGATTTGCTTATTCCATGCAAATGCGCCACATGAAACACAGATGTAGGGTGGGGGATTTCTAAATCACCCGAGGTCCCCAGGTAATACTAGTCTCACGTAAATTAAGCCTTAAGACACCTGACCTGCTATAAAGTGGCACAGCGGTGAGTAGATAATGACACACTTATCAATTTTGGGTGTACTGTTCCTTTATTTTTTATTTATTTATTTTTTTTAAAAAGGGGTATTACTTAATCTGTGTTGCCTGGTCTGCACGCTGCGTTCACTGCCATGTTTTATTCCCTAGAGGCAGCAGCAAGAGCGCGTGCACTGGCTGGGGACACGCCCTCAGCAACAGAGCAGTGATTTTCCACGTACTGCCCTTTTCCACTTAGAGGAATTCAAAGTGAAGAGCAAACACACCCATGGCCATTACAAACAGGCCTTTACACATGTGGGTACACATACACACACACACACACACACACACACACACACACACACACACACACGCACACAAAACTTCAACTCCACGAGAACATGAGGCCTAAATCTTTGTGTATATGTGAGATGAACACTTCCTGCTCTGGCCATTTGCATTATGGAAATCTATGTATTCAAATCAGCTTGTCAGTTGGACCGGTGGCCTTTTAGAGCAGCAATCTATTATTAAGTCCCATCACATTCTGCTTAAAGCTGGAGCTTTATGACTAACTGGCGGAAAAAATATTTGACTTGGAACAGAATGTACTGTTCCATCGACTGTCTAGGAGAACTGAGATATCTTTATGAAATCCACAGCTGTGATAACTTAAAAAAAATGACTGCTTTGATCAGAACAAAGACATAAATGTAACAGAGCAAAGGCTGTCTAAAAGGTAGACAGAAAGGAGGCCAACAGTAACACTAAAGAATCGGGGATCACAGTAGAGTCAAAGGAGGTGGCTGCCTCCTCTGCTGTTGGTATTTGGGACTTGGCAGAGCGAAGGAGAGAGGAGCAGGGCGTAGGTTTCTCTCCTGGTGCCTCTCCACAGCAACCCGAGGGCAGGCAGGGGGAATGTCGAGGATGGGAAACGGGCCAAGAAGCACTCGAGGATGGTTTACCTCACATCAAAGGCACACAGAGGGACAAGAGACGGAGGGAACGGACAGAAACAGGAGAGAGGAGAACAGCGGAGAGAGACGGACAAGACACAGAGGACAAACTGAAGGGTAACAGTGATCAAAAGGGCAGGCAGAGGAGACGAGGAGGAGAGGGCGAGGACAGGACAAGTAAAAGCTCCTACTTGAAGATCATATTCTAAAGTAAATGTTAGCGCAGGGCGGGGCCAGGCGGAGTGCTGGTGGTGTGCATTCATGTCATTGTGTGTGTGGTCATTAAAGTCACAGTGAAACAGCAGTCTGAGAGCCTCTCGCGTCTTTAATTTGTTCTATTTCCTGTTATGAAAGGATGTTGGGGTGGGACATAATGCACAGAGGCAAAAGTGTCAACCAATGGGACATCAGCCAGAATTTATTGTTAAATAGGTAAATATTCTGGCATGGAAAATAAACAAGGTGGTCATTTTTCATTTCAGTGTGACTTTAAACGACACAAAAGTGGCCTGGTGGAAAAAGTGAATTTAATATATTGTAATAATATTCAATAATATATAATAAACTGTATATTGTGTATGATGTGCCCACAGATGTCTGTAGTCACCCTGTATCTTTGCCATCCATGTTCTAGGGCTGCAATCAGTTATTTTCAATATTACTCAATCTGTGGATTATTTTCAAAATGACACGCACATTTTGACTTTAAATGATTAATAATAAGATCAGACAATCAGCATCCTGGAGCACCAACACAGGCTCTTTGGCCATAATCACAAAGCAACCATTTTTGATCACAAAGGAACCAACTTTCACTTATAATTGATAAAAACTGATATAATAAAACATTCTAGGCAGCAAAGGCCTTTATTTAAAATTAAAGAATGCTCTCTTGTGATTATGGCTAATGAACCATTTTTCTTTAAGAGTAGTCTCTCTTCCAGCAGGCCTCTGGTCACAGATTCCCTGCGGAGCCACTTTTCCACTCTCATTGGTCCCGGGATAAAGAGAGCTCTGTTCTGGCCTAGTCACGCTCCTCTGCCTGTCTCCGACTGTCTCTTCATCTGCTTTTTTTTTTTTTTTGGTTTGTTTTTCGTTTCCATCTCCGTGCATCTCCAATGTCCCTGGATTTGTCCCTGCATGTCTCTTTCACACTTCCCAGGCTTCTGTCTTTGAGGCCGTCTTTCTCTTTCTCTTTGACCACTTGTCCACTCTCTCTCTGCTTCTTTCATTCCCCGCCTTTGTCTCTCTTTCACTCTTTTAAGGACATCTTTCTCCCTCTGTGATATCCCCAAAAGAATCACTTTTTTGTTTGAAATCAGTTTCCCTGTTCCTCTTTTGCTACGCTCTCACCTCTCTCTGCCTCCACTGTTCTCTCGTCTCTTTTCTTCTTCTTTCCTGTTTTCACCTGTCATCCTCTATTCCCCCTTTCCTTGCCCTTTCACCCCTCTCCTCCTGAATACCTCAATATCGGTATCGTGACAATACTGTAACAATGACTATCTGTGCTTTCACCAAATTTCCATAATGACATTTTTAATAAAAACTCATTAGTAATATGGACATGATGACCAAGGAGGTAGAGAAATAATAGACCTACAAAAGTTTCGGAAAATGACACCCCTTTACTGTAATGCAGCCTTTAAAACCAGGAAAAGACAACACTTTTGCCATATCACGTTATTATGATATCCAAAATCCCAGACAATGTCACAATATCAATGTAATATTGATTTATTACCCAGCCCTATTTCACGCTCATGTTCACTGTCATGCTCTCACGCTTCCATCCTCTCCTCCACATCCACTTGTGAGATTATGCAATAACCTTCAATACTGTTTTAATCATCAGTTCTTGACTCATCCAAGCACCCACCCACTTACTGACACATTAAATACGTTTTTACTTTTGAGTCAAGCTGCATATTTAATTAAAAAAAAAAAAAAAAAAAGCTAATTACAAATTAAGCAGCGAGATGTTGCGATGAAGTTAAGGAGCACGGTGTATAATCACCATTTTCCATCCCAGTAATCCACCACTCACTAAACACTGTGTTCATAATGTAATACTCATTTCTACATTTACCTCCCTCCAGCCTCACTTTCTTCATATTTCTCCTTACTCTATCTCTCTATTCCTTAAACATCAACACTTCTATGTGCAAAACTATTTCAGTGAAGCAATAAAACATGCCTGGGCCTCAGCAGTTCAACACTTGGAGCCTCAACAGCAGCTGGTGGGATGAGTTTCGCTCTACAGGCCGGTGGGTCCTCAAGTGCGATCTGAGTGTTTCATGCAATTTGAGGAATAGTCTGGTTTCTGACTGAGTTCATTCAATAGAAGTTAGCTAAGTGAGAGTGTGTAATACTATCTGTTTAATCCATGCTTTTACTCTGTCTGCTGGTAAAGCAATTTAGTACCAAGGAATTTGCATTAACACAATCATTACAGACAGTGCAACCCAAAAAATGTTGCCATTTGAAGTTTCTGTAAACCAACAAATATGTTGAAATGTCAACGATCCTGAACCAAAAATATGTTGCATATCAATGTTTAGACTAAAGGCTCATTTTTCATCACTGCCCACATACGCTCATGTGTCCTTTATGTTAGCGTGGATGTTAAACAATAAATCCACTAGAGGGCAGCACAGAGTCCAAAGTTTCTGACAACAAACATGGTGACGCTGGAGGAGGTCGTAATGATGGAGCTGCTACAAAGAGGCAAAAGCAGAGGAGGCGGTGGCGGTCTGAAAGGTCATTAAACACATCACGACAGGAGGACGGGGAAATTCTTTTCTTTTAAAAAGTTATTCTTCATGTCTCACTCATAGACTGGTCTCATTTTGGCTACACTGCTTCGCGATTTCCGGTGGTACTGTATCTATCTCTGTATCTACCTGTACGTTTCCTGAGAAAATGCACAGATACTGAAGAAATAAACGCAGAATGCAAATGAAAAAATGTGTCCTTTCAACATACCCTTGCTTTGCAGAAACACAATGTGCCAACATTTTATTCCTGGCAACTGAGCTGGACAACGAGGAAAAGATGTAGGTCTAAAGAGAGAGAAATATCTCATGGATCTATAGTCATGAGTGCTAAATTGCTTGAAACTTCAACCAACACACACGCACACGCACAAGTATGTGTCTAAGTCAGTAAGCCTGAGCTGCTGTGTTTTATCCCTACAGAAGAAGTTGGGCTTGACTGAGGGAAAAAGAAAGTCTGTTGTAAAATGTCAAACACTTCACAGAGAGAGAGGGGACAAAGCAGCCAGGTCAGCTTTAACCCTATAAAGCCTGAACTATGAAAGAATTTATTGAAATTGAACCCTTTATTTCATCCTATTAAAAAAAAAAAAAAAAAAAGATTGTTCAAAAAATATGTTATTACCTACGATTTTTCTGCTGTATCATATATGACAGTACTTGAAGTGCCAATGGTATGGTCCAGGGTGAACAGGGGAAGTGTCCAAAGGTATACAACAGTATTTTGGTCAAGTATTGATTAAACTGAAAACAGAATGTGTTATTTGATAACGTGTGTCATATATGATACAAATGGCTTTATAGGGTTAAATCTGACAGATATATAGTACGTCTATAATGCTTCAAGATTACTCAGATGAACAAACACACACACACACACACACACTGCCCTTTGTGTCACTAGCGTTTCACTGTTCAAATTGCCACGATGGGAAGCAGAGCCTCCCCTCTCAACAGCTGAGCGGTTGTGAGGTGAAGAGAGGTATGAGGTGCATGTATGTGTCCTAAATGTGGCCCCACACACACACACACGATAAACTCACCATTCACTTGTATGCCAACACCAAAGAATGTGAACGCATTTTATTCTCTGTGTGCTCTGACCTTATCTCCCAAATAACACTGCTTTTGGAGTATCGTGTTTGTGTGTGTTTCCATGTTCCAACACTCCACCCACCCCTTTGACTGATATTGGTGTGTGTGTCTCTCTGTGTGTGTGTGTGTGTTCCTGTACAGCACTACAAAGGCAGCTGCCTATTCTCAGTGGCATGTTTTATTCCTAAATTAGCAGGCACTGGATTCCTGTGTCCAGCAACGGGGGACACATCCTTTCCAAGCCAGACACACACACACACACACACACACACACAGAAGGGCCTCTGGTACAGGACACTAAACACAGTACAATATAAACCTGCTCAAAACTGTGACGAATGTCCTTTTATCACAGCTGACAAAGTTTTTCCTACATTCAGTCCCTCAAGCACATTGTCACTTTGTTTTTTATTTATTTTCAGGACTAAATGCCTTGATCTGTGTCTGATGAACTACACAACCTTCAAATGTATTCCTGAATTAACACAGAGCGGGCTGCTGATCTTTGTGGCTGCTGTTTAGCTTCATGGGAGCAGCTCCCAGCTTTTGCCGAAAGAGGAGTTTCGGCTGATTCCGAACATGTCCCATCCATTACTACATTACGGAAACATAAGCGAGAGGCTCAGGAAGGAAGAGACAGAGGGCGGGGAGTGACTGGAGGCAATGGAATGATGAAGAAGGAAAGGAGGGAGGGAAGGAGCCAGAGCGAGGAAGACAGGACGGTAGGGTTGAGGGGGAAGAAGGGGGTCATATTGAAAGAAAGAAATTCATAGAGAGTGGGAGCGAGGAAGCAAGGACCGAAGGAGAAAAAGTAGGGAGATGAAATGGGAGTGGAGGGAGAAAAGAGTGTTGGAGCGAGGGAGGGAAAGAGGAGGCATAAAGGCAGACAGTGGGAGTGGAGCATACTGGAGCCATGAGTCACACATAGTAACCACAAGGTTAGCCGTGAGTAGCAACAGGCTTCATGCTTCCAATCTGCAGCCCCGAGATCACTCAGCTGCTGCTTCAGATTCAGCAAGAAGGATGATGGAAAAGGCCTGGGTGGCATATTGATATTGTATCAATGATATGATATGAGACCAGATGTCGTCTGGGATTTTGAATATCATGAATAGAATATGGTGTAAGGGTTGCAATTTCTTGGTTTTAAAGGAACAGTAAAAGAATGCATTTTTTTCTGAGCTTATTAGCCTGTTGTAACTGCTCTTTTATTTGCCTCTACCTCCATAGTCATCATATCCACATTACTGATTATTTATCAAAATCTCTTGTGTATAAATATCTTATGGAAGCACCAGTAGTCCTCCCTACAATATCTTTACATATCGATATGGAAGTTGTTGGTCTCAAAGGTAATGTAGTCTCTCTACAGGCTCTACACACTACATATAGTTAAGTATTGATGTTTGTGTACTGTGTGGAGAACCGTTTCACTCGTGTAATAAAGGACACCAAAACAGAAATTGGAAATTTGAAGCGAAAGTGAGCAGCCAGTACGGTCTCATCTAAATGATAACCCTAAAATTTGCCTAGAGTTTGAACTCTTGTGTGTGCGGTTAGGGTTAAGGGTAAGGGCAAGTGTAAGGGTAAGGTTAGGGTTGGGGTCAGGGCAGGGTCCTGTGCTACTGTACTGAAACAAGTGCACATGTGCAAGAGTGTCTGAGTGTTCTGCAAATCTGGGCAAAGTTGCAATAAACCTTATTGTCAATACGCAGCAAGACAACTGAGAGGCAAATCTAGGGTTACCGTGTGGACACGAGCAGCCAGCAGCTACACCGGAAGCCCCTAAAAACTGGTCCTTGCCTCGAGGCTAAGTCATCATCAGACAATAGCCGATGTGTTCTGAGATTGAAAGTGAACCAAAGTTTGATGTTGTCCATGTGAGCCAGCCCTAATGGAAAGGTTATTTAATTAGGGGGCACCGTTTCCTACCTGCAGTCAAAGACTCAGGTGCAGACGCTCTAATAGCCGGTCTTTTCCCCATGGATGCGCACGCCACAGAGGAAAACTAGCTATATAAATAAAATTTGATTGATTGATTGATTGAATACAAACAGAAATATGAGATGCTGAGTAAACATGAGGGAATACCTACATTACATGTTGAATGGGTGTTTAAATAGCCTCTAACACACTTATCGTATTTTCCATCCTTCATTTACTTCTCACCTTCTATCATTCATTTCTTTCCATTGCATTTGTTTGTCTTCCCTCCTCTGTAACTGTAACTGTAATTACATTGCCGTGAGTCAAAAATAAAAGGCATACTTGAGCTTGATCTCTGTTGAGCTACAAATGAAGGCATTGTGTTCATAAAGGGGCCGCACAGAAGGTCACACTCACATCTCTGATATAAAATCAATGACTTGTTGCTGCCGTTTCTAAATTTGTATTTGTGAGCCACCAAAGTCAGTCATGTGAGCGGAGGTGAGGAGACGAGAGGTGTTAGGCTGCTTCACTTGAGAGAGAGAGAGAGAGAGAGAGAGCTGTCGCTGTAACTGTTCCTCTCTCATCTCTCTCGACTGTCTCCCTCGCTCTCTCTGCCTTTCTTTTTAGGCACTGTGGTCGTGTGAGGACAGGTGAGAGTCTGTCAAACCTCAGTGAGGAAAGACAACTCTCTGTCTCCTCTCTCCTCTCTCTCTCAGCCTCTCCTGCCTCTCTTTTACAAACTCTGGTCATGTGAGTCGTGTTACAGTGCCTGTATGTTGGTCAAATGAAAAAGAGCAGATATTAAACAGGGAGAGATGTGCGAGGAGGATCCATGAAAGTCCGTTTCCACATCAGTGTCAGTCTGTGTGTTTGTGCAGAAGAGTCGGTGAATGAGACTACACAGATACCTTCTTACTGTCTCTGCCTCTCACACTTCACCCTCTAAAACCCATGAAGTCACACATGGGCTTTTATCTAAACCTCTCTGAACAAACTCCCCTATATTTCTTTGAAAAAATATTTCTTAAAAGATCACCACTTTACCCTATGAACATGTTTTTTTTCTTTCCCATCTAAAAAAAGAAAATACATAACAACAACAACAATAATAATAATGATAGACCCCATTTCTCTTATTTTTCTTATTTTCATCCTTTAATCTCTTTAAAATCTTGTTTGTTTGAATTTTTTCCACTTTTTTCCCAGTTAGGGTTAAGATTTTTTTTTTTTTTTTGTTACACAAGACATTATCCAACAAAAAAATGCTTCCTGTACGCAAAACTTGTGATTTTTAAAAATAGCTGTGAAAAGAAATGAGGGGAGTTTTATTCCTTTCATTTCCTCTCATTAAATAAAACTTGTTAAAATATAAGCCAGCCTTTGGGCCTTCGGGGTTTCACAGGGTTAAAGCGATAATTGGCCATTTTGAGTTTTACATCTCACCAACCAGCAGCACTGTTCACACTGCAGAGGCAAAAATACACAATTTGGCTTTTGGCAGTTGAAATAATTCAAAGTCAGACTCCTTAATGGAAGGCAAATTGAATATCAATACTGCTTTTCATCAGTTCAGCTTCAGCTGAACTGATGAAAAGCAGTTCAGCCTGATCATGTTTCTGGAGCATGAACTCGTTGCTGCTCCCAGCTAGCTAGTTTGTTGACTGTGAGGCATGTCTGTGATCAAAATTCAACATTAATATTAATAAAACACATTATGCTTGCTGAGGTTACTGTGGAGAAATCACGATCCCTGCCTCTTCTACAGCACATTTCTCTGATTGTTGAGCAAGGCTGCAACACGGTGAGTCTGCAAAGAAAGCCTCGACTCCACTCACACCAAAATCTGGTATTTTCTCGCTGATGTTTTAGATAGCTGAAACACACCGGGCCACAGAAACTCAAAGGCTGATCGTTTCTAATACATACTGTTTGTCTATTGTCATTTAAATCGGGGAAAGTTGTGTAGTGCAGCATTAACACTTCCAGTGGCTCCCTGTCTTGTTGTTTAAAGTTCGCTTGAGGGAAAATGCTCGAAGCGTTTTGCTGTATTGCCTCTGATGGGCTTCAGCAGACAAGCAAACAGCAGTGAAACAGCACAGAAACCTGTCGAACCAGCTCGCCAGCAAACTGAACTGTAACACAATGTGG
Organism: Myripristis murdjan; assembly: GCF_902150065.1. NCBI lineage: Eukaryota > Metazoa > Chordata > Actinopteri > Holocentriformes > Holocentridae > Myripristis > Myripristis murdjan. Next base: position 6,054,033 of record NC_043995.1, on the reverse strand, counting down.
CACCGCATTATCCAACACTTTCTGTCTGACAGTGAATGCATCTGTCCTTGTCCGGATAGTCACCTATCTGTCCTTGTGCCATATAGTAGCAAACTGTTATCACCATAATGCTTATCAGCTGGCCTTTTCACACACATGAACACACACACACACACACACACACACACACACACACACAGATGAAGAGTATGCTACTGTTGAGTTTTGAATCAAAGAATAGATTCGTTTTTCACAGACATCTATTCTGTGACACTTGGAAACCGTAGAAATGTCATCAAAAAGCGTAGGACGGTATCATTTCTATACAAAAGCTGTTTAAATACAGCATTTAAAGAGTTCGTTTTTGGGTCTTTTCATACATGAAAATATATGAAAACAATAAAACTGAGGTAGTTGATTTTTTCCCCCAGAAATTCACTTTGACCACTGCCAAGCTGCTCAGTATTTGGAATTACTCCACTTTTTCTTTACACGTGATAGATCTTCTTCCAAAAAGCAGACTTGATGCAGTTTCTTACAGGCCAGCAGTTGGACCAAACACATCAACACACTGTGGCAGCTTTATATCGAGCTCGATTCACTCATAGACAGCGAGGCTTTCATGAAAGTAAGTGATATGAATGATCCAGGCGCGTTACGCACGGCTCTCCGGCCATCACGCACGCTGGCCCGCGGGCGCGTGCCGTTCCATTGTGTTGAGACTGTGGGCTCGAGCAGAAACCCCCATCTGATGAGAACCGGATGACATTAAAACCTTGTAGTGTGCTTCTGTATACTTCAGAATGATCATATCTTATTAGTACACAAGACGGATCTGATCTAACTAAGAATTGGCTGATCCGTGGTTTAGCTTTTCATTTTTAACGACTTAAGTGTGAAAATAGAGAAGTAATTTCTGAGTGTACTAAGGAGTGTTCTACATATGCGGACAAACTTGTTTGAAGCAGTAAAACTGAGCTCAACACTGAGGCGCGCCTGCGCTCCTCAAGTGAAGAAACGCATTTTCCAGGATATTCAGGGGGAATGAACGTCCTAAAAGTCAAAATGTGCGGGAATAAAAAACTTAACAAACCCTCAGCGGCGTATTAACTTATTTTTTAACACTTACCTGTGACGCGTTGAATCCGGATGAGCGCAAGAAAAAAATCGAGGAAATCGCGCACACAGACGGATATAAGACTGACGAGCAGAGACTTTTCTCCACACAGTGCGCCAACACCCTCCCAGCAGAGTGACACTCAACAGGTTGGCTGGCGTTTTGGAAAGGGGGCCGAGTTTAACACACTGGAGTTACAGCGCGGAGGCGACAAGCCCGCTGGAGAATCCTGATCCTGGATCAGTTTGTTCTTCCTAGCGGCTGGAGGAGAGGGGCGTGGAGGCTGATCCCGAGTCAGGGCCGCGGTCCGAGCGGAGGAGGAGGAGGAGGAGGAGGAGGAGGAGAGACCGGGATAATGTTTGCTTGTCGAGAACGAAGATGCCGGGATCTGCCCAATTGGACTGATTTTCTTCCATTCTCCGAGTCCGAGATACATCAGCAGCTCCAGCTCGAACAAAATGACACCAAAAACCATTCAATAAACAAATACATAGATAGATAAACAAACCATTAAAGTAAAACAAAAGCAAATATGATAAATAAAAGGCTATGTAATAATACTAGAAAATCATAATAATAAAAATCAGAACATATTTTCATATAATAATAGTTAGAAAACTGTTGTAAATAAATAAGTGCATGCACTGCCCTTCAAGTGATGGAACATGTGAAACCAGGAACTGCCCTCTCCTCAGCACTGGCAGTGAAATAAATGCGTGTCAGGCTCTTCAATATGACAATAACATTAACTTCGCTCTTTAATTATGACAAAACAATGCCACAAAAAGATTAAACTGCTGTTCAGAATAGTGACATTTATTTAGATTTTGGATATGCATACAATTTGTTTGACAGCGGAAGATTTCTGTTTTTCCTGAATCCACTCACAGTTGAAATGGCTGAGCAGGATGGTAATGTAACTCTACAACACACCAGGCAGCACTTATGATCAGACATCACGTCATGTCCTTGATATCAGCAGATAATGCCACAACACAGAAATGACTAAACACTGCAGTACATTATATCACACACAGACTCAATCTACTGTCCAGCCCCTTCCTACCTACAGGGATGAAGGGCTGCACTGTGCATCTTAAATATAGGTTAAATCTAGATGATCCTGATTCACAGATCAACACAGAGATGTCTCTGAGCAGAATGAATACACTTTGAATACATGAAAAACAGGAGGAAAGCTTGATTTATTTCATCTCACATGGGCCATGCTCACTGATGAAGCCGCGTTAGCATCTGGCAAGACAAAACAAGCACAAAGTGGTTTCCGTTTTGTCTGTGTGTTTGCACAGATTGGCACAGGTGTGATCATCTGATCACGTGACCCTCTTTGTCTGCCATCAACTCCAGCCGCCCCCCTGACCCACCCTCCCCCCAACCTCTCCCCTGCGCCCGTTAACTCCTCTTCCAAGCAGAAACCACTTTGTCAGACACGGTATCAGATTTCACTGCTGTCATCGTCCGATTTTCTACAACGGAAGAAGAGAGAGAAGGGCGGGGTTCAGCGACGTTGGGATGAGATTTAGGGAATTTGAACGAGGGGGGTAAGGAGATATGGAGAGGTGGAGGCGTAAGGAGGAGAGGAATAAAGGAGAGAGGGGAAGGACACGACAAAGACAGATGTTCAAGTTGTGCTCACATGCAAGTAGAGATGTGCACACACACACACACACTCTCAACACAGTCACACAGTCTGAAAAAAAAAGAGATGTCTTACTTGTTCCTCTGGGCACACCTGTTATCTGTTGAGGCAAGCCAGGAAGTGTTACCATGGTTACACACATGTTAGCACACAGTTCAATATATTACCTCCTACATCTATCAAAGAATGTCTATTACTAGTCTGATTAGCCTGAAAGTGATGTGATTTTACATTTGAGAAGAAACAGCTATGACTGAAATGTGAAACTATGATTCAAATGTGACAAAACTGCAACTCTGAACAAGATTTTTTCTGTCTCAACTCCATAACATGTTAAAAACAAATCATAAAGCCTGTAAGTCCTTGTCGTATGTGTCCATACATGAAGGACGCGTTTCCATGACATGGTATCTACTCTACTCGCCTCGGCTCTACCCACTTCTTTTTGTTTTCCCTTGGGTGAAAGTTTGGGATAGTATCTGATAGCGGATTTTGTGGTGGGAATCATTAAAATGTGATGTAAAACAGTGCCAACCATTGATTGGTTAGGGAAAAATAAAACAGCAAAGCCCTGCCTGTCGCTGCTTACAAAAAGGAAATACAAAGAGCGAGACTCGTGAAACTTGTGTCATAGTTGATAATCTATCAATATAAGAAAATATTATTTTCAGCGAATCTCGCAGGTACATTTATATTGTTCATGTGAATGCCATTTCAAATTGGTCTAACTGATTTAATTAAAATAAAACACTTGTGGTAGGAGAAGGGAGGAAAAACTAGTCAACATGGCCACGTGACCGACGATGCTTCACTGTGAGGAGGTACGATCTGCAGTGGAGGACAAAAGTAAAGCGAGTGGACCGAGGCGAGTAAAGAGGATACCTCTAAAGGCAAACAGTTGTAGCACTTACACAGTATGACGCTTATTCCTCCAACCACCAAAAAGCAGGCGCAGATCAGGCCTCCAATCCGTAGCCTATCATAGTCTGGGAGGCAGAGATGTTAGAGGATAAGGGCGTCATGGTCTACCTGTCCTGTCTTTGTCTCTCTCACCTTTTCTATCTCACATTTCAAGCAGAAACACCCTAAAAGTAATTAGACAGTCTAAAAAAAAACCTTTTTTATTAGAGACAATTTTAACCTCTTCAGTTATTACACATGAATCACAGAATCACTGAGGGAGAGCCTTTTCCCTTTTGATTTCAATTTAAATCAATTTTGAAATACTAATCAGATATTTCTATGGTAGATTTTGTGGTGTCACATTTGCAGTGGGTACTTTGACAGGCAGATTTTGAACACTGATTCATCACGGTGTTTCTTTATATGATATATGAGATTATAGATAAATAGATAGATATGTACTTACTGTAAACAAATGGATCTGCAGAGGAAGGGGAGAAATGGAATTAGTAAGGAACACACAAACCACTTGTTTGTCCATTTGGCTATGTGGTGGGGCTGCACGTCTTTCTGAAGCATACATTTTAGGATTGTGGGCTGAGATTTCCCCATTTCAGCATCTTATTATCAACAGTGGATTGATTAAAACTCATAATCGTTAAAAAAAATGACTGTGAAGCATGCACATAAACACATTTAAATATGGCCCTTCTTTTTTTAGGGCATTGCTGTGCTTAAAAGGCACTCTGAGGTTGACTGTCCCGTTACTGCTGATGAAAGACAAACTGTTTTGCTGATGAATGGGGATTTGTGCGCGTCATCAGTCTATTGTTATGGAGACGCAGAACTCTGGCAACCAGGCCGGTGTCTTGACAAACTGGTTCCACAACAAACGCGCCTCAGAACAAGATCAGACGAGAGCAGAGCCTTGGTCTTACTTGCTTCAGTTTCCGTGAAGAGGGCAAAAAGCACTGTGGGGGAGACAAAGAAGAGACGTTGTTTTAGTGAGAGAGTGAGTTGTCTGCTTTTAATATCATCGGTTTCCTGCACAAACTCCCTCCATATGTGTTTTAAGATGATAATTTGATATTAAACACTCAACATCTCTTCTCTCTCAAGTAAGTTACAGAAAAATCCTTTTGAAGAAGTCAAGGTATAAAAATAAAATTCAGTTTTTAAAGCAGCAAAATGCATTGGCCTTGCGGTGAACATCAGGTGTTTAATTTCCAACCTTTGTATTTATCACACCATCACATCAGTTGCAGTCATTTGATCACATCACTGAGGACATGTTTTTATGGAAGTTATTTTGCCTAGAGTCAGTGCACTACTATCAGTTCTCCAATTTCATCATTATTTTATTTATTTCGGTGAGTGGCAGCAAAACTGTTTCCCATAGAATAGGACCTGTTTCCTTGCCTTGACACCCAGACAAAACTAATGGGAAAGTTCATTATAAATGTTTGAAACAGACGAGCATAAGTGGGGAAACCAAGTCATTTTTCACAGTTCCTGGTGGAAAGCTGACTTTTTGAACATTTCCGCAGGGCACTGGTGACGTAAAATAATGTAAGGAATCGGTTCTCCCTTTTTTATTTACCTGCCGTCAGAGCCACAACGGTGTGGGGTCCCATCTTCTGCACAACTGAGAGAGAGAGAGAGAGAGGGAGGGAGAGAGAAAGAGAGAGGGAGGGAGGGAGGGAGAGAGAGGGAGAGAGAGAGAGAGAGGGAGGGAGGAAGGGAGAGAGAGAGAGGGAAGTGAGTATGACAGAGTGAAAGAGGAAGTATGAGGGAGACATTTGGTGGGATTTTTTTTCATGTTCAGGCTACATCAAATGTCATTTGTTACTATTTAATGATATGCTGCAAAAACATCAACGCCATGCATCATTTGCACAAACTGACAATGAAATGATTTCTTATCCCCTTAGACTCACTCTGTCTTCTCTCTCTCTCTCTCTCTCTCTCTGTCTCTCTCTCTCTCACACACACACACACACACACACACACACAAACACACAAACACACACACATGCCCTCTGGCCTGCAACAATGTCCTTGTGGTGTGAGGGAGGTCAGTGTCTTGTCAGCAGGGATGTATTCTAGTTGTTTGCAGAGTAAACAGCGGATCATTTTTTGTCTTGGGGCGAAACCCAGCAGGCCACAAGACAAATTTTCCTCCAGAAAACCTCATATCATGTGCTTTCCTGAGAGATTTTTTCCCTCATTCCTCCCTTATTTCAGTACACAACTTTCACATAACATCTGCATGGCACAAAAACACGTTTCTGTGGTGAACGAGTGAGCTAGGTTTGGTCTTGTTTCTCGGTTTATCATGAAGGTCAGTGCAGACTCACGATCAGTCTGTTCTTTGCCTTGTCTTATCCATATGTGAGCCATATTATAGGACACATGAGACAAGAGCCTTTGGTATCAAAGTACTTTGTCTATTGACTGTGCTCATCACCCTATCTTATGAAAATAACTAGTAGATAACAAGCTCAAAAACCTCTTTAACTTCTACCTGATCTTAGACACCCTTAGGCCTGCGTGGAACTTAGATCCACTGTGTTTTGGAAATTTAATGCTCACCCCCCTCTAATCTGCTCTGCTTCATTCTGGCTAGAACTAGTTTCCCTTTCCCAGATAGTTTCTTTTCCCCCTGTCTGTTGTTGAAAGCCAGCTGTCTGTAATAAAGAGAGAACAAGAATCTAGCTTTTTTTTTCTTTCTTTTTTTTTTTTAATTGTCTGAATGGACAATAAATTACTTGTGCAATAGTTTCTCTCATGACATTTCTGTATTAAGCAGCTTAAAAACCACTGTCCATCCTTCATTTGTTCATCATGTTTTGCAAGCTTTCCAGCTAGACATTAGTAAAACAGAGACAAAATCAGACTCTGTATTGTCCTGTTCTTGGAGCATCATCTTCCTCCATGGCCTCTCCACTTGCCAAAAGGTCATTCTAGCTATCAGTGCGTATGACATCAGTGAAGGTCAAACTATGCACAGGCCAGTCTCCTTCAAACCCCATGGCTTAAATGCCTTGCATTTCGCTTGTCAGACAACTGGAAGTTTTATAAACAACTACATTTAACAATTTCTTTTCAGAGTAACAAGTTGAAAGCCTGTTATGGTATTCACAGTAGCTTGAAGCAATCCTAGTCCCTTGGGCAATATTACAATATAACCCTCTCCATTCCCTTAATATGATCCTTTTAAATTGTCTTAGTCTTTAAAAGTGACAGTGACACTCACACAATGTTGGAAATAAAAGTAAAAGCTGACATCATCAGTCAATTTAAAGGCTCACATAGATGCATTTTAGTCATTTTTGTCTTCTCGAGGTGCAGTCATGTTTGTGAGGAAATGTTTCTGCATTGATGAAAAATGAGCCTCACATTGTCATCAACAAAGCTGCAACAATTTCATTATCTGTGTTTGTTCTTTAACCACTTCATGACAAACTTTGTGTTTTGTCAAAAGCAATTTCTAAAAGACTTTGGCTTGACTTCACTGTGGTTTACCTGAGAAGCAGCTCATTGTGTGTACATGACTGCTCAGGGTCAGAAAAGCTCAGGCCTGACCTTCAAACCTTAGTAATGTCCTCTCTAACCCTCTGCCTGTGCTTCAATGGCACATCTGCTGAATCACAGCAAGGCCATTGAACATTTCATTTCATTTCATTTATTTATTTATTTTACTCAGAAGCCAAATTAAAAAGTGTGCCACTGTTTCTGTTGCGGCACCAATCAAAATGAGGCATGGACCATGTCAGGAAAATGACAGAAAGAATACAATAAGGCATATAAATCACTAAAATAAAACCAATTTTAAATGGAATGAAGATGATTGGATTATACAAATGTACAAAGAAATAAATCGATGTTTAAGGCTTGTTTTTTTTTTTTATCAATGATTTATCAATACAACCATGATGCCGCCAAAGCGATTTAACAATTCAACATAAGTTTTGGTAAATTCTAATCCTCTACATGCTGTGAAAACAGATTTTTGACAATTGAAAAGACATTTTGACAGTAAAATCTGAAAGTGTTCCAGTACAGTATTGGCTACAAGAGAATTAGGGCCCTTACACTCGGCTGCTACACAGAAAGGTGACCTTGATCCCAATGCTGATTCCCATCATCCCTTGCTGCTTACCTGAGCTGCAGGTTCAGGTGTGGATGTGTGAGAGAGAGAGAGGAAGGTCTGGAGCGACTGCCAGTTTAAATCTGCGTCGGGTTTCTTTTACCTGGATAGGCAAAGTTTACTCCTCCTCTTTGTTTATGATATAAACTTAAGTGTGTATGCATGTGTGTGCTGTGTATGCATACGTGTGTGTGTGCGCGTGTGTGCTGTATGTTATTCCATAAACATTAGCGTGTGTGTGTGGGAGCAAGAGGTCCTCGCTGTTTGCCACAGAGATGCCAGACTTTATTCAGTTCCTCTCTACACACCAACCACAAAACCTCACACTAAACCAACACAACAATATATATTTATTGCAAAAGCAAACAATTCTTGCAAAACTCTTCAAACTCTTTAAAACACTAGTGTTTTTCGTCAATCCAGTACACACACACACATACACACACCTTCAACCTTCAACCTTCAACCTTTATTTATGTCCCCAAGGGGGGCAATTGGTTTTGCAGCAAGAACACATACACAAACAAACAAGCACACAAAGGTTACAAATATACATATAAATATAAATAGCACAATGCAGAGAGCAGAACAGTAAGTAATCAAAAAGCCAACAATGTGATGGCTGTAGGATTAAATGAATATGTATACCTATTAGTTTTGACAGTAGGCAGGGCTGGACTGGGAACCCTTTTCAGAAGATGGCCAGTCCAGCCCTGCCAGTAGGGAACCTGGACCTGGAGCCAGAGGGCAGGGGCTGAAACTCAGAGAACAGGGGACTGGTGGCATGGATGCTTCTGGCCTTCCTCCCCACCGGTCTAGTGAACAAATCTGACAGAAAGCTCTGCTACCTTGCTGCTCAACTTAACTATCCTGTTACGTGATTTTTTTTGGATCTGATATTAAGGCTCCCATACCAGCACAATGAAAAGGTGAGCACAGACTCAATACTTCTTGCAAATTAAGCATGTCGGTGTTGTCATTAAAATTCAAGTTTTTATCAATACGAGTCCCCAGTACCCCGTGTACTCTACAAAATAAATTAAATTGCTATTTTTTTTTTCAGTTTTACCTTTTTCTTTAAAATTTGCTTTCATTTACTTTTTCCTTTATTTTTTTATTATTATTATTATTTTTTTTTTACTTTTTTAATTTTCCCTTATTGCTCCAATATTATCATACTGATGAAGTATGGTAGGCTGTATAGTAACCAAGTTATTGTCACACACTGTCTCTGTTGCTACTTCTACAAGGCCAGAGAGACATCAGTCAGAGAGAATAACCACAAGAAGACAGCGTGAGCCATCCCGAACAGATAATAAAGGTTTCATTACAGTTGTGTTCAATTTTTTTTTCATAAGAAGAGCTGAGAAGGAGACAGACAGTAAAACCTGGCCACCTACAGAGCAGGAAAAACAACCCGGAAAAAAGTAAGCATTTTATATTTCTGTAAAGCTAGGATAAGTTGAAATATAACTTTTTCAAGGTTTGTGACATAGAATAAAGTAAGTGAAGAGACTTTCAGCGGTGTGTAAGTGCTGCCTTTGCCTCTACAGTCTCTTGTCAAGTGAGAGCCGTCTTCGTTTTTAGCTAATGTTAGCTAGCACATATTAGCAAACATTTGCTAACATTAACCACAAACTTTTCTTAACCTTAACCATGACAGCTAACCATGATGATGAACTTCTCCTTACCTTAGCCATGGCGACTAACAGTTTCCAAACATTAACCACGACCTTTTACTAACCTTAACCAAGTCGTTCCTGTGGCTAGTTAAAAGGAAAGTAGCTAATGAGCTAATGTTAGCTAGTAGTTCTCACCGGCCAGGGTTGCCAGATCTGTGAGACAAAAGCAGCCAAACAGCATCTCAAAACCAGCCCAAAACCCGCCCAACCGGGTATAAAAACGGCCCAAAAATTAGCCCAATACCAGAACTCAAAATATGCCTATAAAAATCCATATATGTTGCTTTTAAAGTCCAACAGCACTGCTATAATTGCAAAGTGCACTATAATATCTATAAAATAACATCATAAACATTAAAGGCAATTTCCCAGGCAAAGGCAATTGAAAATCATTTCAGCTCACCTGTTAAACTGCTGGCTGTCTCCAACATAAAAAAGAACGGGAAAAAACTCCATGAACTTGAACTATTTACAGCACTGTCCAGTTTCTTTTTAGACATGTTGAGATCCCTCGCCCTGGTCCCTGTCATACAGAACTGTATTGAACAAGGCCACAGTTATGCTACAGGTCTGCCCAAGCCCAACCCGCGGACAAAATTTGTTACCCGCGGCAACACTTAAAAAGTAGCCCAATTTGGCGGAAAAAACGCGGACTTGGCAACCCTGTCACCGGCTAGAAGTTAAAATGTTGATATGCAATATATTTGGCTTGATAAATGCTTATTTCAATGGATTTGTTTGTTACCAGAAACAGAAAATGACAACATTTTATTCTGGCTACTGGATTGACCATTTAAGGGGGCACCGAAGACAAAATACATGTCCTTTTTCTCTGACCAAAATATGATACAGATATGGAGGCATTTTTAAAGAAATTTCAAATCATCCACCAGTTGTTGTGCCTCCTTTCCAATGTAGAAACAACCCAAAATTGTTTAGTGGTGATCCTCCTCCTCTCTCTCCCAGGTAACCCAGGTATCCCTCATCCATCCTCTGCCTCCAGAGCGTTGTGTTAGTCTAACGGATGACAGGTTTTTTCCTTTCACTAAATAGAGGCAGGAGGGAGGGATTTTATTAACCCTTCATTATTGTGATTCATCCTAATTTTGTGCTTTTATAAATAGATAAAAATGTTATTTTTTCACATGATATTGTGCTTGTTTGGTGTGTACGTGCACGTGAGTGGGTGTGTGTGTACATCTGTGGGTGTTGGCAAGCAGCTGGAAGGCAGTATGTGTAATCATGCTTATGTGTATGTGTATGTGAGTGTGTGTTATCACCACCGTGGTGATGTGTTGCTACCTGTGCCTATTTATACCTTTTTCCAGACACATGGCGACAGAGCCGAGGCCTGGATGCACCTCTTAACAAATGATAATACTGGAATGATAGAGGAGACAGAAAACAAACTGGACGGAGAAGCGGAGGCATAGTTCAAGGCAGTGTGTGTGTGTGTGTGTGTGTATTAGACAAGTGATAATAATGTGACAACAGATAAAGAGACAACTGGTGATGACAGAGTAGAGAGAGAGAACAACAGAAAAAAGAGACAGTGTTTGCAGCTTTGTCCGTGTGGATTCATACCTGTGTGTTTGCCTGTGTGTGGAGGGGAGCAGTTGTCTGTAACATGTTTGATGGGAGGTTAAGCGAGGGTCACATTGCTTCGTGTCAATGGCATGACGCATATAGCTAGAACTCAACTAGCTGGGGAACAGATGGAGAGGGAGAGTGTGGTATTTCTTTCAGTAACGCTCAGATATCTGCCTCGGTTGTGATGGAGAGGAAGGATTGTTTCGTTTACGGACAGCGCGTGAGAAAGTTGTCATGTCGATGCCACCGCTGCTGTCATGCTTACTGAAATGTCACCTTTTCCATGGCAACACATCATCTCATCTGTGCTAATGAGCATTTCCATGACAACATTATCAGGCATTTTACCACATTCATCTTTAAAGCAGCCTTTGACTGTGCCAGTAAAATGAGCCCGGGCTGGTGTAACAGATTATTATTCCTGTCACATGGGGACCCACCAGCAGCGGGCTGGAGGCCCATTTGATCTCCTGACCCATAGTTTAAGAAAAGGGAGATTTGAGTGGTACAGTTTAAGTATTACAGGTTACAAACTGATCAAATTGAAGTTGCTGAAAATGTGGAAGTTCTGTTGTAGGTACAGAGCTGATTCATAAGTTAAGATATTACATTCTGCTTTAAGTACAGGGAAGATCAGCGAGACAAAGACCAGAATCACACAGCAGAGCAAAGTGTTGCCAATAACACAGTGCATCTTGAGGATACAGATATTTGTTTCTGTGGCTACAGTTTAACCTCATGAAAATCCTAAACTGCAATATAGGCCTAATGCATACAAAAAAGTGGAAGCCACAATTTGTATGAGTTATTTTGGTTGTTGTGTGCCTGCTGCTGTCTAACCATTCCCTCATGCTCCCTCCTGACTGGACAGGTCCTGTGGATAGACGACCATGTACAGATATAACTGACCGGAATGATTTGCACCTGTGAAAATTACCATTATTATATTACACTGCATATATTGCCTGTGTCTCTTTGTTTGTATGCAATCTTTCTATGAAGTCCCAACACTGAAAAGTCATGTTTTAATAACTAGAGGTTAATCTTTCTCCACAGCAAGTGTCATTCTGCAAAAAACCTCATCTTAACTGCTCCTTCAGTCTTATACTGAGCCTCAAAATCTTTTTCGTAAAACGAATGAAAAAAAAAAAAGTCTCACTGGGATGTTATTATCCCACATTACAGAATTTCCTTGTGTCATTTTCTTGATACGAGAGGACTAAAAAGTAACTGAAAATGCACCTGATTATCTCATCCCACAGGAGATTTTTGTACTTGTTTCAAGAATAACAAGATTTTAACACTGACCACTGAAATACTTCTTTACCCCTTGCTTCTATGCATTTTTCATATTTCTCTCTAGTTCTCTCTGCTTGGATAAATGTAAAGGAACAGATCTTTCCTCCAAAGGGTTGAAAATCAGGTCCAGCTAACTACACATGGGAAGTTAAACATTAGTTTCTGGGTGGTTCAATTGATTCCTAATGTTGTAAAATCCTGCCTCATTATCTTCACTTGGAATGAGTTAACTTGGTATGTCCAACTTGTTATTGTTTCACTTTAGCTGCCATAGTTTAACCTCAACTTCCCCACGTATTGATAAGTTTGGTGTGTTATATTGATCCAATATCAGCTAAAGGTCATCTTGAGAACACACACCTCACAATGTAGGTTATCAGTGGACACACACACACATGTGCAGTGGTATTTGGTGTGTTTGTCCCTAAACAGCAGGGCTAAAGGGCTGGGACGAGGTTGAAGTGAAATCCAATCATTCAGTACATGACGCATTTTACTGTGATGTTACAAGTTTCTGTGGTTTTTAGGTAGCAGGTGAATAACCTCATTACACTGTAGCTTCCTGTGATCTAAAACATTTGACATTTACAGCACTAGGAGGGTCGTATCTGAAAATACTCCCATGTAGGGCATTGTTTCTTTTGTGGGTTTGGCCCAAACTGAGGTGTAGGTCAGTTTCTGCTGAGTGCCAACATGCACCTGTTTGAATGCTGTCACACCACTGACAGGACATCATTAGTTGTAATAACCTCCACAGGTTTGGGGTAGTTGGTTCCCACTGCACCTTCTAGTGGCTCAGAAGGCTGTCATCATCTATTCCTATCTTCTGTCGCTCTTAACCCCTCAAACGTTAGCTTTAACCACTTTCATTAGCTTCCATTACCTCAGCTTTTGTAAGCTACTTTTTTAAGGTTTCTTGTCATGGTTAAAGTTAGGAAAGGTCATGGTTGAGGTTGAGGAACTTAACCCTATAAAGCCATTTGTATCATATATGATACACATTTTCAATTCCGTTTTTTGTTTTCGGTTTAATCAATACTTGACCAAAATACTGTTGTATACCTTTGAACACTTCCCCTGTTCACCCTGGACCATACCATTGGCACTTCAAGTACATATCATATATCATACACCAGAAAGGTTGTGTAATAACATATTTTTTGATTTTTCTTTATATATATATATATATATATATATTGTTATAGGACTAAATAAAGGGTTCAATTTCAAAAAATTGGAATTTTCTGCCAATTCTTTCATAGTTCAGGCGTTATAGGGTTAATGTAGCTAAAAACGAACACAACTCTTGCTTGAGTCGAGACTTGATCTCAAGTATCTAGAAAAAAGGTCTGTGCGATTGACCCATCCACCAACTCAACCTACTCCTCTCTGACTTCATTGATGTTTCCTACATCACAGTAGGTCTGGCTCCAGTCTGTCTTGATCAGTCCCATTTGACTGATTATGACAGACTGATAATTGGAATAGATGATAACAGCCTTCTGACTCACTAGAAGATGCAGTAGGGGCCTACTAACCCATACTCTGTTATTATGAAATAGACCAGACTGCAGTGTTGGCTAATGGTTCCTGAAGGAGGGTCTGAAGGAAAGGGTGAACTCCTGGGTATGTCCTATTCTTTTTCTCATTTATGAGTCAATAAACTTGCCCTACACCACATGACCCAATGTATGCACATCATTATAACTCTTCCTATCCAGTCATAATGTCGAATCCTCTCAGACAGTGAGCTGAGGTGCTGTTAAACAGCTGAGTCAACACATTGCTCCATATCACCTCTGTTGTCTCAACCAAAAGACCAGAGACAATTCTCTCCTGCTGATTACCCTCTGTGTGTGTGTGTGTGTGTGTGTGTGTGTGTGTGTGTGTGTGTGCGTGCGTGTGTTTGTGTATATGTGCGTATGTGTGTGCTCAAAAGGAAATATGTCTGTTAGAAAATCTGTGTATGCATCTTTGTGTCCTATCTGTGTACTTCTTGCATATTGTGTATGTGTGTGTATCGTATGTGTGTGTGTGTGTGTGTGTGTGTGTGTGTGTGTGTGTGTGTGCCCCTTGCTGGCTGTCCATGCTGCTCTAACAGGTGTCACAACACTCAGCCAAAGGACCTTTAAAAAGAACAATAAAGTCCAACATCAAACATTTTCCATGAAAAATGGAAAATTCGTTTCTTGAACTCACCACATTTGAGTGTTTACACTTGAGTAAAATGAGCCTATAACCAGTGAATCAAGAAACACACTCACAGAGAGGTGCAATGTTTAAGAAAATACTTTTTAATAGATACAGTGCAATATGGATTTTACATCAAAACCCCCGGCCTTTGAGCATATATATATATATATATATATATATATATATATACATATATTGCACTCCAATCCATATTTTACTATTCTTTATATTAAATCACATTACAACAAGTGCAGGAGTGACAAAGACCAGTTTCAGGGGGCAGCACTGTATTCTTGGGTGGAGTAGCTATATTTTGCTTTGTTGTTGTGGCCAAACCTGGTCAAAGTCCAGACTGTGATGGATGCAGCGACTCTGTCTGCTGCAGCAGAAACTGCAACAGCTGGAGTCTGGAGTTAGGGCGTCTCTCTCATTGCTGAGAAGTTGTTTTCACATGGTGTCACTTGAATACAATATTAATGACATTTCTTATTGTAGTCAGAAGGTCAGCAGTTCATTAACTCCTCAAACTCCAGTTTTCCCTTAAATTTCAGCTTCAGTACAGAAAAAATATGCTTTTCTTCTATATTATACAATGTCACATACATATTCATGGAGCTGGTCTCACACAAATATGTGAAATGAACTTTCTTCAGAACACATTACATCTCACAAAAATGGGTAAAAAATAAACAAACAAAACAAAACAAAACAAAACAAAACAAAACAAAACAAAACAAAACAAAACAAAAAAACGGGCGCCACAAAAATGGTTTAAAATTGTGCCAGTACCATTGAAACAATAGCAATGCAAAGTCAGTTAGGATTCTTATTTGTATTGGACACACATAAATTACTGATTACTTAGAGGATATGTAATTTACATGTTATCATGCAATTTTAACCAATTGCACGGCATCACCGTACTTACCGTACTGTGTTATTAGGAAAGTTATTTTTATCTCTCATGTTGGAGGATATTCTGTATCTGCGGGTTGCAACTCTTCACTGAAGCCACGTCATGTTTACGCAATATGAAATATTCAAACCTAACATGCCAATATTGTTTTATAGCCGATGTAATACATATATTGCATCAAATAAAAATATCTAGATATCTTGTGCATGACTTTATTGTGCATCATTTTATTTCTTTTTAATTCAGCAGCACATATTTGGCATCTTTGGAGATTTTTGGATCTCCACTAGAATTTAAAATAAAGTTGTGGGGGGTTTGAGTGAAGCTTGGCCAAGCAGCTGTGACAAACCCTCCGATGGGAGATGAAATGGTTAAATCCTATGTATTGTAAATGAGAAAGGTTTTAGGTAATTATGTCTGCCCTCTTATTACAAAAGACAGATCAGTAACAATTTGATAATCCTGAGCTAGTGCTTTAAAATTCAAATCAGATTTCTACAGGTGTCCACTCTTATTTTATACTACAAAAGGCATATTGGCATCAGGTTCTCTGTAATGCTAAGTCATGTTTCATTAAAGGGATTGTTCTAAGGAAAAACTTTTAAAAACTCAAAGTGTGAAAGATGGTGCCTGTTAGATTCCCCCACCCATGTGCATGTGAAAAATACTTAATCACAAATAAAAACAAAAACAAACAGTCTAAAAACTAGCATTTGAGGGTACAACAGGCAGGGTTAAGAGTGCTTTATACACATTTTTTTCATATGCTTGTTTTCGACAGGACATGTTTTGTCTCTGAGGTTACAGCGGCTGACTGGCTCGTCGCAGTGCTTCCCTTCAGTGGACAAACAGTGGAAGTGCACTGACTGGATGGACTGCAGGCCTCGTTGGGGCCTGTATCTGTGAGTGTACTTTGTTTGTGTACAGTTTTTAAAAGTTGTATTTAACAGTAGACAAATAAGAAAAATAAGGGCTGAAACTGTTAAACTATTGGCTGGAGAATTTCTTCCTAATTAGGAGACTGCAATTCTACACCCCAAATCCCTGATTTTTAAAACTAAATACAGTCCAGCATTTAGGTAAAATAGATTTTAGAGGCATTTAAAAATAGTGCAAGGAAAGCCACTGAATGGATTCACATGGGAACTTGATATGTTTTCCAAAGCATTATAAAATCAAAATGTCTCAGCTTTACATCAGTTTTCGTCCTTTGTTATTATTGTGATGTCATCATTTTCTGATTCATCTCCTCCTGTAAGCAAATGAAAGTTGTACCATGCATCAGTTTTCTATTTTTGATATTCAGTTTATTACAGTTTTACACCCAAATCCCACTGTGCAATTCTTGGTCATAGATGGCCTCTTGAATGTGCAAATCTTAAATATAGTCTGAACTGTAAAGATAAGCTCATTTAAGGAATTCTAAAAAAAAAGCTCACAAAGGCAGACAAGTAACTGAATATGTTTCAAAATGTAAAAGCGGTACTTACTGAAGCACCTCTGGAGTGTCTCAGATCTCTGCAGCATGGTGTACGACAGACCAAACACCAACAGAGCACCAAAGAAACCTCCAATGGCACAACCAATGATGATGGCAAGGCTGGCGCCATTATCTGGGAGTGGAGGAGACAGGGCAGAGGAGAGAAGGAGAGAAGTGAAGGACACACAGAGGAAAGATGGCAAGAAAATGAGAGAGACAAAAAATATCAATGAGCATGCTTTCTTCAAAGAATATATAAAAGATCTATTCACCCTTAAAAAAACACTTCAAGGTGCAGTATGAAAAATTGAGGGTTGATTACAGACAGTTTAGAATCCAACCCTGACTCCTAGAAATTACATTCCCATACAACCAAACTGCATTCTTCAGTACATTTTGGGGGAAATGTATTTTGTTGAAGATTATGTTGTTTTTGTTGCAGAATCAGAAATGCTTTATTGATCCCCGAGGATCAAGCGGCTGCTCAAACTTGTGTGAGAAAAATACATACAAGCATTAGTGAAATTATAAGAAACAGAAAGGGGGAAAATGAATATGTGCATTAGAAAGTTGTTTTAAAAAATGTGCATTATGTAAAAATATGTGCATTGATCTTATAGTAATATTACAATATATGCAGAAATAAGAATTCGAATCAACATATTTTGTATATCCTGTCATGTGGCATTTTAGCCATTTTTTTTTTCTTTTTTACCTTTAGCCACCGAAACCACTTGGTTAAAGTTATGTGACTGAGTTATGTTAAGGCATGAACACCACTTGGTTAAGGTTAGGGAAAAGTTAGGTTTAGACATAAAAACCACATTGTCACAGTTAATATAATGTAAAGTATGTGACATTTGCAACAACAACACCATTGTCACTTCATGCTGCTTGAACTCAGGTGTCCTGGGTGAAAATTGGCTCTTAGAATCATCTGACAGAAACGCAGAATAAACACTGGACTTATCAGTGAATCAGGCCATCAAGTCAGTTGTCAGTTCATCTGCAGTGTCCATACATCAATGAAGTTTTACATGCTTACAAAACATTTACTAATATAATTACTTCTTTAATACACTTTCATCTACGTGATTATTTGGATACTGCAGAGCCAAAAAGAGTGGCTGCACAGGTCTGTAATGTGTGAGACAATTCTGTTTGCCAGGCTCAGATTGTTTTGGTAGACAGGGGCAAACTGGAATGACCTGCTTGTGTCAGCAAGATTGTAATCGAGTAAAACAGAAACGAAAGCAGTCTCTTGAACGCGACTGTTGTATGTGAGGAATGTACGGGTTACTTTCACTAAGAAAATTGTTTAGATTCATCTGATATACCACCGACTACGAGCGAACTTGAAGTGTTATGTAATAATGTAAATATTCAACAATACTTAACTTACATATGAAATATGTTATTAAATATGAAGCAGAGGAAGGAGATAGAAGAGCGTTCACCATAAACATGGAGGAAGGCGGCGGGTGCATCCGGATGGTTCTGCTGCTGACACTCAACTCGTGTGGAGTCGTCAGAGTAGGAGGTTCCCCTCATGGTCCACACGGCCTGTAACTCCTCTCTCTTCACCTGACAGCTGCCATACAGAGCCTGGAAAGAGGCAGTCGAATGAATGAATGAATGAATGAAACAGTGAAGACAGGGGAAGTCAGATTTTGTACATTTGTCTGTCATGTTTCACAGATGAAGATTAATCCTAGTGGTAACGCTGCATCATCCAAATATTCAAGCTAAAGCATTTATATCCACCACCACCACTCTGGACTGGTGATCCTAGACAAAATTAAATTCAGATGTTGTCATTCATTGCTGCTTGTCATTCAAATTTGACACTTATTCTGGGTTTTTTGGACAGTTGAGTCTGAAGATCTCACTTCAATGCAGTTTTACTGAGAGTACTTTTAAATACAGGCCTGATATCGATGTGCTGCAGGCTCCTGCTCGACTATAGTGGTCAATTGGGCAATTGTAAATAGCTTTGAAAAAGTAAGAAAATGTCACCTTTCTGAAGCTCAGTGTATACTCTTATTGATCTCAGAAGCTTGTCTTAAAAAAGGACTTAGTTGCCAGAGAGTTATGACAAAGCTGCCAAAGCACCAGAATCATGAACTTCACTCAGCCAACAAGGAACCATGTACACTTATCTGTACAAGTAAAATCATTCAATCTGTGAGGTATGCAAGGACAATGGATCTTTCAAGTCTGGTGAGATCATCTTCTAGCTTCCCTAGAAAATGTTGTTCATTCAACCAGCTGCATATGACAACAAAATGGCTTGTGTGGGTGAGTGGAAGACAGGACAAAGCTGTCGAAATGAATGAGAGAGGGATAAAAAAGGGAAGTAAAGTGCAATTCAGGAACGGCAGAGAGAGACAGAGAGAGAGAGAGAACAACAACGCCCTAGGTTTAAGGTCAAAGGTCACTGTCTCACCTGAGGGATGTCATTCACTGGCTCTCCAGGACAGGTGAGGCTGTGGTTGCCATGACTTCCATGGAGGGTGAATGTGACTTTGGAGGCAGGTGACACGCCACAGCGAAACACTGCAGGCTCCCCGACCGCCACCGTGATGTTCGCTGGGAGTGTTTTGTAACTGAGTTCTGCAGGGTTCAGTGGGGAGGTGCTGGTGTTGCTCTGGGCTGAATCCGTGATGGGTGTTGTGACATTGTGGTGTGTGCGTGTGTGAGAGAGAGAGTCAGGGAGGGAGGGTGGAGGGACCAAGATTCTGGTCAAATAATAACTAAAACATACATTCACAGACAATCACAAGCACCATTATCAACCAGTCTTACTGCTGCTATTAAATCACTTTGAGTTGAAAAGCAGTCATTTTGTTTTTCCTGAAAACATTTTAAAAAATCTGCCTGTTGGATGAGATATTCCCACTTGTTTCCAAGGATAATCAACACTCCTCCAGAATTTTTTGACACCTGAGTCAAGCGTCAGGCGTCAAAGAAACACAGAGGAGGAATTGGAACACATTTTAATTAATTATTGTCACAAGAAACATGTAATGCTCGTTTTCTGGGGCGTGATCTCTCAAATCAGATCTCAAAAATCAAACTGACAACCATGAATGCACTCAGACAGAAACCACATGGAATTTAATCTTTTCCTTCTTCAGACACATGGGAAAGCTCAGACAGAGACAAACAGGTAAATCTAGCCTAAATGTTGTGCAGTTTATATCACTGTTCTTCTGTCTACACATTCTACAGGATACTGATAAACAGCTGAGCCTCTCTTACATGCTATACCAAAAGCAAACAAACAAACAAACAAAAAAACCCATCCTTGCTGTGTAGATCCAACGCAGTCTCATTCCCAGGACATCAAATACCGACCCTTTGTCATGTCCCTTTCACATCTGATACTGCTGTCCGGATGAGACGCACCAGGCGTTGTCACGATTATCACGTGTCAGTGTCACATGTTTAATCTTAGGCATAAATACAGCTGGGTTAATGTTAGGGAAAGGTTAGGGTTAGGCAACAAAACCACCTGGTTAAGGTTAGGTTTTAGGCGCTGAAGTGGACACTGAGCACCAACAAATGATTTTGGTAGAAATGTGAATCAAACTTTGGTCTGGCGTTAGAAGGTCCCTACATCCACCAACGATCTAAACCATTCTTTACACCGAGTCACCCTCCCCCGTGTCTTATACTGATGCTAAAGGGTGTCTTTGGCTTCTAATGTTTGCCTTTGGTATCGGTATCAGCTGCAGAAGGGCATGATAAAGCGTCGATATTTGACGCCGTGGGAATGACAATGGGCTGATGGGTTATGTAAGCAGACTATCTGAGAACTGAGCATTCACTTGCTTTCCTCATACTCACCTCAGGCAAAATAATTCCACTCTGATGATAAACATTTGAATATTCTAATGACTGGCAGTCAGTGTTTCCCCCAGACTTTATTTTTTTCTTTTCGTTGCTAGAATGGAAACACCTCTGAAAGACACAACTCTGAGAGCTCAATGCACTGCAACTTAAGAACACACATGCAAATAGACAAGACACAAGCAAATTAAGGAAACATGTTCACAAAACAGAAACACACAGAAATGCGCTTTTGACAGAAGAAGACTAATGATAATAGGCCGACATAAGGTTGCAGTATTTAATTTTCTACATACTGCATGTGTCTGTATTGCATTTGTGTTGACTGAATTTGCAGAACATTGGTGTGCATGTGTTGTCAAGTTGATGAAGAGGTTTTCTTAATTTGCTTATGTTTTGTGTGTTTGCATGTGTTTTCTTAAGCTGCTGCGCGTTGAGCTCTCAGGGTCACCATATACTACAGTGGGGTACAGAAAACTACTCTGCTCAATGTAAACCGTTCTAGAAAGCTCTGCAGCCACTCTGGCCATTTTCAGGGTGAGGAGTTGTCCTCATTCCTATTCAGGCAACATGACCGGCACTGGAGTTTCATGAAACTCCAAGAACTACAGATCACATTTTGATGCACAGTACAGATACAGAAGTATTGGTGGCGAAAGTAACACAATGATTTTGGGGCTCCATTTCTTTCTTGATGTAATCTAATTAGAGGTGGGAAATATCAAGAATGTGTATAATAGATTGTACAGAATCTAACCCAAAGTAGTGACTTTTTTTGTAACATGACTCCTTTACTTGGGTCAGTGTTGCATTGATGTTTGTATTTTGGGATGCCTTGTATTTAAAGTGAGTGCACACTGACGCAAATTCCTTTCACACTGTGCATACACCAAAAAAACAAGCCTCTTAAATCTTGCAATCTGTTACCTGTAGCAGACGCGTTGAGCTGGAACAGAGCCAACATCAGCACGCAGAGGTCGGACACTTTCCTTTTCATGATCTTCCCTCGACTCTTCTTCCCCTTCTCTGCCATCCCTCGCTCTCTCTTATTCCATAGGGTGTCCTGTAAACTGATAAAGAGTCATGAGTCATGATAAGTCATTAAATGTCCTACATTCATTGGTCAGACTGAAATACTGAAATTACATCCAAAGAGTGTTTGAAATGGGAAAGCACAGCACACTATTTTCAGTTTTTGAGAATGGATGTTTGAAAGTAATGTAGGCATGTGTCTTACTCCCACTGTGAACTCGGAGCATTTAAAGCCTCAAGTTTTTGTCTGCCTCATAAAATCCTGCATCATGAGCACGTTTGCTCTGGGGAAGTATCTTTTTAAACATATGCCTTATAAGTCATTACCAATATTGTTTATTATAGATGTGTAGTATAGTTTCATACTTTAAGTTGTTTAAAATGAAAACAATTTTTCAAATGATGCCCATTCAAGCAGAGGAGTATTTAATCACCTTTTTCCTCCTTTGCTGAATGTATTTTCTTTACCAATCAAATTGGCGCGTCTGAGTTTACCAAATAAGAGCACTGCAATTCTTTCCCTTCTCAAACCGTCTGGTGTATTAACAAGTAAGCAGATGAAATAAAGTGAAGTGAAACTTGAAAACAGACTTAAACTGTCATCATGCAGAACTAGGAAGCTGTGCATACTGACCACAAAATGAAGTAGAATTCCCCAGCTGGTCTGCAGGAAGCTTCCTTATTTGAAGATGATACAGTGACACTCCTTTCAAGATGAACCTTTTAACTCCAAGAGCTTCTCCATGCAGGCGTCTAATAGTGAAGTAGGAACCAGTGAAGAAGCTGTTACTGTCCCCACAGCCTGAGACAACACTGACTCTCTCTGCTTTTTTTTCCCTCTCTCTCTTTCTGTCTCTTTCTTCCTGCCTCAAGCCAAGTAGGACTTTAAAAAAAAAAAGAAAAAACAGAGGAACGGGAGCATCTTCCTGATTTACAGGAAAGATGCCTGAGAAGGGGAATATTTGTGAACAGGTTGAGCAGGTCCAGTCTGAGCCAATAATAGCACCAGTAAACAAGTCAACTAATCATGCAGTGCGCATTTAAAAAAAACTCTCATCTTTCCTTTTCCTCCCCTGCCTTTTGCTCATCCCTTGTTCTTTCTTGGAAAATTTAACTTGCAAATAATTCCACCCAGTATTACTTTCCTTGCTGTTACAGCTTAAGCTCAGCTTGACTTGCTGCCATCAAAGCAGTGAGAGTGTCACATTTTTTATTGTGTAGACACTGATTATTTACTATTGTTCCACCACTAGAGCTGGGATTTTTTTTTTTTTTTTTTTTTTTTTTTTCAGAAAGTTAAGATTTTTCAATTTTCACCCATCAGTGGAATGGACTGGAAATAATCATTTGATTACAACATGCTTCTTTTGTTCAAGACTGTGTCTCTGACTGAAGCGCAATACTACATGCTAGATAACTTAACACCCCAAAATAAAAATGCAGAGCTATTTAGGAATTACCAGTAATGATAAAGGTGCTAAAAGACATATGTGTGCTGAGACATAGTTATGAATTTTTCTGTCTATCCTGCCTTTGCAGAATAACCATGAGGGAAGACTACAATGATTCTTGCTATGGCAGTAAAGAGGAGACTTAGAGTCTTGACCTCAACTTCCCTTTTTCTACATAACTGAAAAAAAAGCTATATATATATACATATAGACTTGTCTTATGCAGCTCATTTGTGTCTTGTTGTAGTGTGTGCTCCATTTGCTCCTGAGGATGATGACAGTAATTTTGGTGATTCTCATCATAATGCCAGGTGAGCACATCGAAACCAGAGTGATGTTTTTAGGCTTGAGGAATATATATTTAGTTGTCAGTTGTGTTAATCTGAATTCTGTGATAGACTGACGTTGTTTTTCTTATAATGTAAAAGAGTTACTTGTTGCTGCCATTTTTTATAACTCATTTTCATATGGGTTACACATATAATTGAAGTTCATTACCGGTTGTAAAGCTCTGACTCTGACTGTGAGTTATAACTGTGTGCAGGCTCTTACACTGGCACACCTCTATATAAGACACACTACCTGTGTGTCTGTGTGTGTGTGTGTGTGTGTGTGTGTGTGTGTGTGTGTGTGTGTGTGTGTGTGTGTGTGTGTGTGTGTGATGCAACTTCTGCATGTGCGGATTCTGAGCCAACAGGTCCACCATTGACATGCTCTTCTCCCTCAGACAGCTACAGGAGAAATGTAGGGAACAAAAGCAGCCACTCTTCATAGATCTCACAAAAGCCTTCGATCTGGTCAGCAGACAAGGCCTCTTCAAGATCCTCCCCAAGATCAGATGTCCACCCAGGCTCTTGAGCTTCATCAAGTCCTTCCACAATGACTCAATGGGCACAGTGGTCTTTGATGGCTCAGCATCAGATGCCTTTGACATCTGAAGTGGAGTGAAACAGGGCTGTGTGCTCGTGCCCACCCTGTTCGGGATCTTCTTCTCTGTCCTGCTGAAGTATGCCTTCGGATCTGCCACAGAGGGCATCTATCTCTGACCAGGACTGATGGAAAGCTCTTTAATCCTTCCGGATTGAGAGCTAAGTCTAAAGTTCAGGTGAAGTGCCTGCATGACTTCCTCTTCGCAGATAATTCCCAGCATAATTCGTAATTCCCAGCATATACACCACTCTGAAACAGAGGCGCATGCATTGGCTCGGTCACGTAATGCGGATGGAAGGGATCTCCTCTTTGGAGAATTAGCTCAGGGAAAGCGTTCTATAGACAGACCTCATTTGCGCTACAAGGACATCTGCAAGAGAGACCTGAAAGCGCTGAGTGTTGACCTGAGTACCTGGGAAGCTGCAGCCTCAGATCGAACATCTTGGAGACAGACCATACAAGGAAGCCTCTCCAAGTTCGAAGAGACGCTTGCCCAGCAATCCGTGGTGAAGAGACAAAGGTGAAAGAATGAGGCCCAAAACCAGCCAGACAGACCAGCATCAGTCTTCACCTGTGTCCATTGTGGAAGGGAGTGCAAATTCCGCATTGGTCAAACCAGTCACACCCGACTCTGCACCAAAAGCAGTAGAATCACTGACCGGAGTGCACCTCCATAGTCCCCGAGACTGATGGGTGCCAGTAAAAATGCCTTATAAATTAATAAGACAATTTCGCTGTTTTTATTCTGTCAGCATATCATATGTATGACAAACGTTACAAATGTTTTATAAGTTAATGTCAGTTCCTCCTTTAGCTAGCAAACATGTTGTGTGGTCTTTTGCAGGACTGGTGAGTGCTGGTAGGTCAGTGACGTTTGAAAATCCTAATCCGTGTGCATTGAGGGGGTCGTCAGTGGAGTTTGGCTGCTCGTACGATTACCCAGATGGGGAAACTGTTCACAAGACCACATGGTCCAAAGGGGGATTGAAAGATGGCAGATGGATACGTACCAACCTCTCGAGCCTTCCCTCATATGGAAATCGTGTGGAATACCTCGGTGACCGACAGCACAACTGCAGCCTGGTGATTTCTGACCTGCAGGACAACGACACTGGATATTACTACTTCAGGTTTGATACCAACAGATATGGATGGCGCAGTAAAGGATCGGTGTACCTGTCTTTAGCAGGTAGAATTCATTTACACTGAGGGTTACTGTGCTTTATTGCATTTCATTAGGACTATTTTCAGAAGAATCTGTGAATATTTGTTTGATTCTTCAGGGCTGAAAGCCAGTGTGTACCCCGGCAGTGTGACAGCTGGAGAGAATGTGACTCTACAATGCAGCACAACCTGCCAACTGCCCAGGCCTCCCAACATAGTCTGGTTCAGAGATGGACAACATGTGGCCAAACCCAAGTTCCAGGCCAGAGCAGAGGATGCTGGGAACTATTCATGTGCTGTTGAAGGACATGAGTCAGTGACATCAGACCCTGTGGCTCTGGATGTTTTGTGTGAGTACATTTATCACATTATTTCTTCAAATATGAATTTAATTATTCTTAATGAATTATGTTTCATTCAGAACGACACATAATTCTTCACTGAAGTGAGTGAAATTTTATTCAAATGATCTTTGTACTACAACTGACACTCATATGCAGCATGAAGTTCAGGTGAGGAGGGAGGGGCTGGCAGAGATTTTGTGACTTTCAGGGGGTCCAGTATAGTGATCTCAGGGTTGTGTCTCTGCTTTTTGGGGATGTGGTGATCCTGTTGGAAAGTGGATTGACCCTTCTTATCTCAGTGTTTTCTTCATGAGTAGAGATCAAAAGATGGTTGTACTGGAGCAGTTATGCCATTGTTGTAGCATACTGTCATGGTGAACAAGGAACTGGGCCTGTGGGTAAAGCACTCAATTAGCTAGTTGATTTGTTACAACCCTCTAGTATGACCATGACCTTTGGGTAGTGGTGAAAATAACAGGGTTGCAGATTCACACAGCTGAAGTGAACTTCCCTTGCAGGATGGCTTGGCTCACCTTTAAGGCCAGGGCAAGGAGCTCAGTCATCCATGAGCTTAGAGTAGAGCTAAATGCTCCCCCGCATTAAAAGGAGCAGGTTGAGGTTGACTGATGATAAGGGTTGAATAGGATGCCTGCCTGGTCCCTCGATGTATAGTTTTTTCGGACACAGATGAGACCCCAAGGCGGACCCAGAACATGCTGGGGGGACTAGATTTTCCAGCTGGCCTGAAAATGCCCCAGGAGGAGCTGTTGGATGTGATTAGGGAAAAGGATGTCTAGGCTGCCCTCCTCAACCTGCAACCCAGCCCTGTAGAGAATGGATGGAAGGATGGATGGAAGGACTTGTACAAATCAAGTGTCTTTCACACACTGACACAATATCATGAGAATTAGCATTTTAAATGTTGAATAATGCTCCTCTGCCCTCCACAATTAAAGATAACTCTTGTATAAAAGCTGCATTTCAAATTAAACCGCAGTTACTACATTTATTGTTTATGAATGCTCATTGTAGGTCCAAATTCAGCTATTTGTGTAAGGCATACCATCATAGTCATTTGCAAAAAATGACAAATTTACTGTTCACTGCCATTGGTTATTACTACTTCAGCTTTGATACAAAAAAATTTGGATGGCAAAGAAAGGATCAGTGCATCTGTCTTTGGTTAACTGAATTCATGTAGCTGTATTTTCAGAAGTGTTTCTGAATACTTCTCTGTTTCTTCAGGGCTGACAGCCAGTGTGTACCCCGATAGCGTGACTGCTGGAGAGAAAGTGACTCTACAATGCAGCACAACCTTGCAACTGCTAAGGCCTCCCAACATAGTCTGGTTCAGAGATGGACAACGTGTGGCCAAACCCGAGTTCCAGGCCAGGGCAGAGGATGCTGGGAACTATTCATGTGCCTTTCGAGGACATGAGTCAGTGACATCAGACCCTGTGGCTCTGAATGTTTTGTGTAAGTACATTTATCACATTGTATGTTAAAATATAGATGTCCATTTAATTATACTTCATGAATTCTGTTTCATTTAGAATGAAACATAATTCTTCACTGAAGTGAGTGAAGTGATCTTTCTAGTAATAAATAGTTTTTTTTTTTTTGTCTCTGCAACCCGCTTCTGCGTTTGGCTCCGACCAACCACATCCCCACTTGACAGAATGAACAGACCAATACAGGACCCAGCGGAGCAATATTGTGTTTTGGTTAGACCATGGCCTGCCACTCTGTCCCACAACCCATTTCTGGGAACCCGTCTATCCTTTTGAGGTCCACATAGCCACCAGCTGGCCAAGTGCAGGCGCGCTAGTCAACAGCGTGCTAGCCTCCAGCATGCTAGCCTCCTGCATGTTAGCCATCTGCATGCTAGCCACCAGCCAGCTTGCCATCAGCCTAGCTTCCAGCCCCAGTCTCCTGTGCCCAGGCCCAGTTCCTAGTGTCCGTGCTGCTGCCCCAGGCCCAGTTCCTAGTGTCCATGTTACAGCCCCGGCCGCAGTTCCAGTTCCCCCGAGTCCAAGTCTGACTGGCTTCCCCAGTCCCTGTTTCAGTTCCCCAAAGTCCGAGTCCGACTGGCTGCCCCAGTCTCAGTTCCCCGAGTCTGAGCTCGACTGGCTGCCCCAATCTCAGTACCTGCTGCCCATGTGACAGCCCTGGTCCCAGCCCCCAGGACCCGTGTAGCACTTATCCCGGCCTCCCATGGCCATGCTGCTGCTTTCCCGGCATCCTGTGTCACTGGTCTCACCAGCTCATCGGCGTCCACACTGCCCAGCATCCCTAAGTCCACACTGCCTGACATTGTGGCCAGCCTGCAGTGTAATGCTACCCACACTGCCACGAACCAGGGAGGTTCCGCCTTGGCTGCCAGCATTGTAGGTGGCTCCACCCTTCATTTCGCCTCCCTGGTTCCCAGCACCCCAGCCGTCTGCCAGAGCACCACCCTGTCCTTGGTTCCCAGTGCCCAGGCAATCTGCCCTATGCAGCAGTTCCTGCTTTGACTTGAGTTTGATCATATTCACCTGAGTTTATCATGCTGACAGCCACAACTAATGAGCTGTGACTAAGGTAAAGCACTATATAGGAAGGAAATTCATGTGATGTACCCTCAGTTGCTTGTTGAGACTATTCTTTCAGTATGCTGTTTGTTCATTCTGATTAATAATTACCTTGACAGCTTTGTTTTCATCTCCTGTGTCTTCTCTGCACCTGGGTTCTATTCCTCATCTTGTAACAATATGGAAAGAGTTTGTGGAAACCATGATGAAGTTCAGGTGAGGAGGTAGGGGCTGGCAGAGATTTTGTGACTTTCAGGGGGTCCAGTATAGTGATCTCAGGGTTTTTGGGGATGTGGTGATCCTGTTGCAAAGTGGATTGACCCCTCTGAGTTACTTGCACAAGTGAATAAGTTCAGGTATCTCAGTGTTTTCTTCATGAGTAGAGATCAAAAGATGGTTGTACTGGAGCAGTTATGCCATTGTTGTAGCATACTGTCATGGTGAACAAGGAACTGGGCCTGTGGGTAAAGCACTCAATTAGCTAATTGATTTGTTACAACCCTCAAGTATGATCATGACCTTTGGGTAGTGGTGAAAATAACAGGGTTGCAGACTCCCACAGCTGAAGTGAACCTCCCTTGCAGGATGGCTTGGCTCACCTTTAAGGCCAGGGCAAGGAGCTCAGTCATCCATGAGCTTAGAGTAGAGCTAAATGCTCCCCCGCATTAAAAGGAGCAAGTTGAGGTTGACTGATGATAAGGGTTGAATAGGATGCCTGCCTGGTCCCTCCATGTATAGTTTTTTCGGACACAGATGAGACCCCAAGGCGGACCCAGAACATGCTGGGGGGACTAGGTTTTCCAGCTGGCCTGGGAATGCCCCAGGAGGAGCTGTTGGATGTGATTAGGGAAAAGGATGTCTAGGCTGCCCTCCTCTGCCTGCAACCCAGCCCTGTAGATAATGGATGGAAGGATGGATGGAAGGACATGTACAAATCAAGTGTCTTTCACACACTGACACAATATCATGAGAATTAGCATTTTAAATGTTGAATAATGCTCCTCTGCCCTCCACAACTTTTATTTTCAGAAGTGTTTCTGAATACTTCTCTGTTTCTTCAGGGCTGACAGCCAGTGTGTACCCCGATAGTGTGACTGCTGGAGAGAATGTGACTCTACAATGCAGCACAACCTTGCAACTGCTAAGGCCTCCCAACATAGTCTGGTTCAGAGATGGACAACGTGTGGCCAAACCCGAGTTCCAGGCCAGAGCAGAGGATGCTGGGAACTATTCATGTGCCTTTCAAGGACATGAGTCAGTGACATCAGACCCTGTGGCTCTGAATGTTTTGTGTGAGTACTTTTTTCATAACATTATGTTATGAAGATAATCTCTGTCATATCCAGGCTATGTGTCCATTTAATTATTCTTAGCTGGTCACATTCAGAATTTGAATGAAACACAATTCATTGAAACTTTCAAAACAATGTGAATGAAGTTTGATATGAATAATATTTGTAGCTCAGCCGATGATCAGCTCTGTGACAAATATGAATATGAATATGAAGCTATAATGTGGAAATATCCTTAATCAATGTAATTTATGTCCAATTGTGCCACATTTAACATGTACAGTGAACAACATGTTTAATTTATGTATGTATAATACTATGTTTTTTATTTTGGTGCAGATGCTCCAGTGAAGGTGCTGGTGGAGGTCAGTCATGATGACAACCTGGCAGAGGGCAGCAGTGTGAACCTGACCTGCAGCAGTGTTGCTAACCCAGCAGCAGACAGCTACACCTGGTACAGGAGGACGGGCTCCCCCAACAGCTCCCTGGAGCTGGTCGGGTCAGGACAGGTGCTGTCTCTTCCCTCTATGGAGCCGTCCCACACTGGACACTACCTCTGTCGGGCCAGGAACCCACTGGGGGAAGAGAGCTCAGCTGAGCTGCTGCTGGAGATGGACGAAACAATATGTGAGTTTTGAGGGGCAGTTGAGGTTGTGGGTAGGGGTACAATTTATACCTTAAAGCCACTGAAAAATCACCATTTTATCTGTAACCTGAGCAGTTAGCCCACTCTAATGTGAAAAGGAGTTGTAGATGATTCTGTTCCAGGAATGGGACCCGGAACAGAATCATTTTTCTTTACTCTTATTTCTTAACAGTGTACAATTTCTTGAGATAATGCAGCTTTGTTGGGCCAAATACATGAGTGTGATCTCAGATTTTGCCTAAATGTAAAGAGAGATTGTTATCACAAAGACAAACTCCTATATTAGGAATCTCTTTTCCCAACGTCTCCTCTCAAGATGTCTGACATAGTAGCAGTGATTCTCTGTTAAGCAGTTCACTAATGGAGTTTGATTTGATCTCATTTTTTATACTTTTCTCTGTCAATTCTGTTTTAGCTCATTCTTTAATCCTCCGTGTTGGATTTGCAGTCAAGACTGCAGTTTTGCTCATGCTTCCCTTGGTTCTGGTCTGGGTCTGGTAAGTTGATCATTCATACACAATTCATTATATTGGCAGTTTTCATTTTGTATCAGTATGATCCAGTTACACAAACTAACATATGTCTTAATGTTATCTATTTTATACTGCACGTCCCATTTTTGCTTGCATCATAATGAATACGTGACATGCAGAAGAGTTACTTTAAAATTATATTTTGTCTTATATTGTTTTGAAAGGAAGCGGAGATCTGCTGCAGAAGATTAGGTGAGAAAGGCTCGTTTTTTTGTAAATACAGTAAGGGTGAAGGATATAATGAATTTGCCCTGAATACTGCACAGATTGAGATAACTCAGCTACTTTTAATTTGATTCTTTTCAGTTCGATGGGCACTCATGAACCATGCTCGATGTTAGGAAACATGTTAGGAACCATGTTGATTTTCATGACCCTATAATTTTTCCTGTCATGCCACAGGCCAAACTTCAAACTACGAAAGCGCCAATAGTTTTTATTCAAATCTTTTCAAATTTGCTATTTAGGGACATCAGGATTCACTGAAGATTGCTTTCATTCACTGACAGCACACCTAGTTACAGTGTCTCACATTACAACTAATGTTGTTCTGTTGTCATGTTTCAGGAGGACAGTGCAATTTATGAAAACGTCAGTGAGAACAGATCTGATAGAAATGCTGTCATCACCTCAGCTGGTCAGGACACCAGAGTTATAGAAAAGGAAATTACTGTCTGATGAAACTGAGAAGCGTGACGACACTCTGTTGCACTAAAAAACAACCACACAAAAGACATCAACCTACCACACGAGAATGTCTGCAGCATGACTGTCATTTCTACTATGGACAAGGGGGACATGCCACCCTGCAGGGGTGGGCAGCGACCAGTTACAAGTAACGTAAATGAGGATAAGTTTTGAGGATCGAGTTTGAGGATCAACCCTGTCTCATGGTGGTTTGTGCAGTGGTCACCAAATTTAATCCACAGATTTGTGTCCCTGGTCACTGGACATTTTTTTTTTTTGCACACACGGACACAAATTTAAATCATGTCCTTCAACGAATTCTCTTTTTTGTGCATATGCATACAAACTTAATTTGTATCATGAACACGATTCTTCCTGTTGCCACCTCCACAAGTAGCTAAACTCTGGTAACTTTAGCAACTTTTAATGAGAACAAGACATCAAGAGCAGATCAGCCCAGTCTCAGCTAACCTGCACCAGCTACCTGTGTCTTTTAGGGTTGATTTTAAAGTTCTTCTACTTGTTTCTAAGGCTCTCAATGGGCTAGGACCAGCCTACATTACTGATTCTTTATTGTTTTATGATGCTTCACTGCCTCTTTGATCCCCTGCTGCTGTTTTTTTTAGACACAATCTATCACATAAAAAAGATCATCAGCAGCTTGGCCTTTATTTAATTATGTACCAAAATGATGGAATGCCCTCCCCTAGGCTAAAAAGATGTGCTGTGAACATTTTTAAACAAAAACTCAAAACTTATTTATTCAACATTGCTTTTAACTATCATGCTTCCTTTGTTTTATTCTGTAATTCTGATTTTTTTTTTTTAACATATTTTACTGTTTTATGTCCTTTGTCTTACTTTTTTGTCTTCCTTTGTTTCTCCATATCTTACTGTTCTATATCATAATTTGTTTAATCTTCTATGTATCTTATTCACATTTGTGTTTCAATTGATTGCTTGGTTTTATCATGTAGAATTTACACTTGTTTTTAATTGCCTGTTGAATACTTGTTTTTTCACCTTATTGTAAAGCACACCCACTGTATGAAAGTGTTATATGTGGGTAAAGTATTATTATTATTAGATCTGATAATTGACAGTGGATGAACAGTCTGTACACCAAATAAAAATGCAGATAAATCAGATGAATCAGTTATTTTATCACATGGTGTGAAGAGACCAAGCCAAATCGTAACTAGTACTCATCTACTCAAAGTAGTTGAAAACACTCTTCTCAGAATACTTTTAATTAAGTCGCTCTCTTACTTTTACTCATACTAAAGTACATTTATTCTCTATTCTATTTTTCTGTGTTCTATCTATCTCCAGTTTAACACAGCTCCACAAGAACTCATGCCAAACAGCTGCCTGGAAACATCTCACAATTTCGACTTTTTATCTCATAATTTTGACTGTTTAGCTCATAATTCTGACTTTTTTTGAATCTCATAATTTAACTTTTAATCTCACAATTTCGACTTTTTATCTTATAATTATGATTTAGCATGTTGATTTTGTTTTGCTTTTGAGTGAGCAAGGCGCATGAGGAGCGGATAGTCCTGTCATGAGTCCTCTGGCAGCGCTGAGGAGGGGGGGGGCGGGATGGAGGAGTCTCAACCACAGCTGTGCTGCTGCTTACTCTGCTCATGAGGCCAGGTGAGAAGATAGACTCTTCTATTTTGATCAAAAACAGGGAAAAGGCCCAAATGACCTGTAGTCGTCAGTATGCACATATGAAATGAGTTGTGTAAATACTATGACTATGAATAATAGTCTAATACTATAACACAGTTACATAACATATATCTGAAGTTTGTGATGAGTCCATGCACCACAAATAATCCCCAGGTAACTTCAAATCAGCACCAGACCATTCTGCTAATATCTTGTGATTCATCATCATCATCGTCTTCCTCTTTTTCTTCTTTTTTTCCCCCTTCTTCTTATGGATTAACCAGTTAAACTTTATTTGCATTGTGCATTAGGTTTTCAGATGGATCCTGCTTTATGACTTAGTGAGACAGCTCCACTGTATGACAAATGTAATCAGTGTTTTATAAGTTAATGTCAGTTTCTCCTTTAGCTGTGAATTTCCTTATTGTGGGATAAATAAAGGCATATCTTATCTTATCTTATCTTATCTTAAAATCCTAATCCGTGTGCATTGAGGGGGTCGTCAGTGGAGTTTGGCTGCTCGTACGATTACCCAGATGGGGAAACTGTTCACAAGACCACGTGGTTCAAAGGGGGATTGAAAGATGGCCGATGGATACGTACCAACCTCTCAAGCCTTCCCTCATATGGAAATCGTGTGGAATACCTCAGTGACCAACAACACAACTGCAGCCTGGTGATTTCTGACCTGCAGGACAACGACACTGGATATTACTACTTCAGGTTTGATACCAACAGATATGGATGGCACAGTAAAGGATCGGTGCACCTGTCTTTAGCAGGTAGAATTCATTTACATTGAGGGTTACTGTGCTTTATTGCATTTCATTTTTAGAAGAGTGTGTGAATATTTGTCTGATTCTTCAGGGCTGACAGCCAGTGAGTACCCTGACAGTGTGACAGCTGGAGAGAAAGTGACTCTACAATGCAGCACATCCTGCCAACTTCCCAGGCCTCCCAACATAGTCTGGTTCAGAGATGGACAACATGTGGCCAAACCTGAGTTCCAGGCCAGAGCAGAGGATGCTGGGAACTATTCATGTGCTGCTGAAGGACATGAGTCAGTGACATCAGACCCTGTGGCTCTGAATGTTTTGGGTAAGTGCATTTATCACATTATTCAATAAGATATGTATGTCAATTTAATTATTCTTAGCTGGTCACATTCAGAATTTGAATGAAAAATAATTGTTCACTGTTTGATGTAAATGATCTTTGTAGCACAACTGATAGTCACCGTTGGTGTATATCTGTAGCAGTTCCTGCTTTGACCTCCAGATGGCAGCAGAGAATCTGTGTTGTGTAATTTCAGAATTCAGAATTTCTGCTTATTTTTACTCAAAAATGAGGTATAATTTTATGTAAATGAGGTCTATTGACCATACATTCCAAAAATAAGTGTAAATTTGGTGGTAATGAGTTGGAGTGAAGTTGACTAACAAAGTGAAACACAGAATTGGGTGATAATTTTATGCTATATGCTTTACAACCAGTCAAACCACAAAGGGAACAGTGAACTTAAAAGGAACAATAGAAAAAAAACTACACGGAGATCAGTGAAATGAACTTCATATTGCTTTGAGGTGTAGGGTAGATGTCATGGAACTGTTCAAGCAGTTCAAGCCCCCCACCCCCCTTCTCAAGCCAGTTGTGTCACCCCCACCTCTGAAATCAAAATTTCGTCCATGATTTATTGTCTATATAAACTCCTGCAAAAGTCAGCCTTGATTAATTTAATAGTGTCTTTGCCTGTGGAAGGGAAGTGTCGTGGAAAAAACACCAAAACGCACCAAGAGGGAAGGAAAATGATCCCAACTTTCTGGACTGTTGTTAAATGCATCACCTCTTCAACGCGGGCCACAGTGCTGAGCTCGCAGCCCAGCAATCCACTCACAGCGCTGCAGGCAAATGAAGAGAAAAGCACCGCACATATTTCACATTATATAGAATGAACCTGTTTCATGAAAAAAAAGAAGAGGAGGAGAAGAAGAAGAAAAGAGAATCAGAGCCAGAAATACTTTATTGATCCCCGAGGGGAAATTGGTTCAATCACAGTTTCTCAAATTCACAAGAGAAGAATTAAATTATAAGAAATAAAGAGAAATACAAAATATAAACATATGTGCCTTACAAATTGCAATGTGTATGTGCATTATGTATAGTTGTATCCAAGGTATGTGCATAATAAGCATTAAGTCTCAATATGTTCATTAACCCGTACAATTAATGCACATTTTGAGAATACAGCAATTAATACAGAAATAAGAAACTGAGAATATTGAAAAAGGCATACCTATGTACACCTTCTATACACAGGTATACGGCACTGTTGAATTGTTGAAGTCTTACAAGAATAAGTTGTTGCACAGTTAAATGGTTAAAACACAGTTTAAATGTTTGTGTGTGTGTGTGTGTGTGGTTGTTGTTTGTTTGTTTTTTTAAAAGTAAATAAATTTAGTAATTAATTAATAAATTTTGTCTTTGTCCCAGGAAGGGCTTTATTTCAGTAACAAGTCAGCTATCCACAGTGAGTTTTAGTGAAAGTGGAAAGAAGGAAGGTTACAACCAGCAGCCTCATTCATTCTATTAGCTGACTGATTGATTCACATGATTAATACTTATGTGACAAAACCATACTTGCACACAATCATAATTTCACTAATTTATAGGTAATTTATTTCACTAAATCAATAAGTACATGTCAACAAGCTGTCTTGAGTGCTTGTCGATTTATTTATGAGATGCCTGTGTGTCACACAAATATCTGCCACATTTTCAGGTAGGGTCTGAAACTCTGTTCTGTTGTTGTCAATATACAGCATTTAAGTCCATGACAAACAAAATACAAAACAAAGATAGTGAATATTGAATGAGTGAAGGAGTTAGCCACTGGGAAGTCAGTCAGAGACAGAATCACACAAAGCAACAGGTTTCACAGAACTCTCACAGCTGAATGTGCTTGTGACGTCACAAAGACTGTCTCTCCATGCATTATGCTGCAGGTCTCTAGATGTCTCATTTTGTGCGCGCGTTTGAGCAGTGAGCAGCAACTTTCTGTGACAATTGCAAGCAACTTTGTATAACTACTTTGTTTGATATTTTCTGTTTGTTACTTTCCACGTGGAATACAATCTCCTCAGCCAGGATGCAGGCTCTGCTCCGGGCCAAAGAGCAGGAGATTTTCTCGCTGCGATATAGACTCAGAGATGCAGAGGAGAAGAAAAGGAGAGATGAGGCCTGGTGGTCCTCGCAGGTCAAGGAGAAGGACAGAAAGCTGCAGGTCCTCCGAAAAGCTCTCAGTGACATGGAGAGCATACAAAAGGCCTCCAGGGTGGATGAGGAGACATGGAAGAGAGAGAGACAAGACCTGGAGGAGAAAATGAAGGCGGCGTTTGACTGGGGATCCACCGTCTTCAACGACAAGACCAAGGAAGTCAACCTGCTTCGCCAGAGCATCGAGGAGGAGCGCCAGAAAACAAATCAGGCCCTGCAGGATAAAGAAGAGCTTGAAAAAGTGCTGAAAGACAACAAAAGCACTACTGAGTCTCTGAACATGGAGATTGAAAAGATGTCCTCCAGCATTGCAGCTCTGCAGGCCCAGTCTGCCTCTCAGCAGGAGGAGTTCCAGAGGATGCTGAAGCAGGCAGAGGACAGGGCAATTGAGACATGTGAGGACAACAACAAGGTCCTTGCCCAACTCACTGAATCCATCAACTGTCTCAGGGATCAGCAGAAGCACTGGGCCGAGCAGAAGCTGCAGCTGGAGGCTCAGATGGCAGAGGAGCGTGAGTCCTGGAAGGAAGAGAGGGAGAAGCTGCAGGAAAAGCTGAAACAGACTGAGGAAACCTGCACTGCTCAACTGGCAGAGATCAGCTCCCTTTGTCAGAACGCAGAGTCTGCCGCAAAGGAGAGGGCAGAGATGGCCGCCACCATCACCGCTCTGTCCTCCCAAAGCCTGGCAGCAGCTTCCAGTGAGACAGAGGCTGAGCAGCAGATAGCAGCTGAGAGCGCAGAGGCTGACCCAAGCAGCCAGACAGAAGACCACGCTGCAGTCAGCAAGGTACTATATGCACATTTATTTTTACTGTATTTATTTTTCTGGTCTGTAAAAACAAAGTGCTGCAGAGTTTTGTACTAAATGAATTTCTCTCTTTCTGTGTCAGAAGCGCAAAGGATGGAGACGTGTCTTCAGCCTCAATATTTTCAGGAGGAAGAAGAAGAGGAGCGCTGAGAAGGGGCTGAATGAGGATAATTAAGTGTGCAGGGCCCGGCTGCTTTGGAAGGAAAGACATCACTGCCAGCAGCCAATAAACATCTAACCAGCAAACATCCTCCAATCAGCAAACATCCTCCAACCTGCATGCTTCCTCCAATCAGCAAAGATCCTCCAATCAGCAAACGTCCTCCAACCTGCATGCTTCCTCCAATCAGCAAACATCCTCCAATCAGCAAACATCCTCCAACCTGCACAGCTTCTCCAACCAACACACTTTCTCTAGCCAGCCAACCTGCTGCAGCCAACCTCCTCCAACTGGCAAACCTCCATCAGCCAACAAACCTCCAGCTTGCAAATCTCCACCAGCCGGCAAAACTCCACCAGCCGACAAACATCCAGCCTGCAAACCTCCACCAGCCGGCAAAACTCCACCAGCCAACAAATCTCCTCCAACCGGCAAACCTCCACCAGCCGACAAACCTCTAGCCAGCAAAACTCCACCAACCAACACAACTCCACCAGCCGACAAATCTCCTCCAACCGGCAAACCTCCACCAGCCGACAAACCTCCACCAGCCGATAAATCTCCTCCAAACGGCAAACCTCCACCAGCCGACAAACCTCTAGCCAGCAAACCTCCACCAACTGGCAAACCTCCACCAGCCGGCAAACCACCACCAGCCGACAAACCTCCATCAGCCGGCAAACCTCCACCAGCCGACAAACCTCTAGCCAGCAAACCTCCACCAGCTGGCAAAACTCCACCAACTGGCAAACCTCCACCAGCCAGCAAAAATTCCTCCAACCGGCAAAACTCCACCAGCTGGCAAACCACCAGCCGACAAACCTCCATCAGCCGGCAAAACTCCACCAGCCGACAAATCTCTTCCAACCGGCAAACCTCCACCAGCCAACAAACCTCCAGCCTGCAAACCTCCACCAGCCGGCAAAACTCCACCATCCGACAAACCTCCTCCAAACGGCAAACCTCCACCAGCCGACAAACCTCCACCAGCTGGCAAAACTCCACCAGCCAACAAACCTCCATCAGCCGGCAAAACTCCACCAGCCGGCAAAAACTCCTCCAAATGGCAAACCTCCACCAGCCGACAAACCTCCAGCCTGCAAACCTCCACCAGCTGACAAACCTCCATCAGCCGGCAAAATTCCACCAGCCGACAAATCTCCTCCAAACGGCAAACCTCCACCAGCAGGCAAATCTCCAGCCTGTAAACCTCCACCAGCCGGCAAACCACCACCAGCCGACAAACCTCCATCAGCCGCCAAAACTCCATCAGGCGACAAATCTCTTCCAACCGGCAAACCTCCACCAGCCGACAAACCTCCAGCCTCCAAACCTCCACCAGCCGGCAAAACTCCACATGCCAACAAACCTCCTCCAAACGGCAAACCTCCACCAGCCGACAAACCTTTAGCCAGCAAACCTCCACCAGCCGGCAAAACTCCACCAGCCGACAAACCTCGACCAGCCGACAAATCTCCTCCAAACGGCAAACCTCCACCAGCCGACAAACCTCTAGCCAGCAAACCTCCACCAACTGGCAAACCTCCACCAGCCGGCAAACCACCACCAGCCGACAAACCTCCATCAGCCGGCAAACCTCCACCAGCCGACAAACCTCTAGCCAGCAAACCTCCACCAGCTGGCAAAACTCCACCAACTGGCAAACCTCCACCAGCCAGCAAAAATTCCTCCAACCGGCAAAACTCCACCAGCTGGCAAACCACCAGCCGACAAACCTCCATCAGCCGGCAAAACTCCACCAGCCGACAAATCTCTTCCAACCGGCAAACCTCCACCAGCCAACAAACCTCCAGCCTGCAAACCTCCACCAGCCGGCAAAACTCCACCACCTGACAAACCTCCTCCAAACGGCAAACCTCCACCAGCCGACAAACCTCCACCAGCTGGCAAAACTCCACCAGCCAACAAACCTCCATCAGCCGGCAAAACTCCACCAGCCGGCAAAAACTCCTCCAAATGGCAAACCTCCACCAGCCGACAAACCTCCAGCCTGCAAACCTCCACCAGCTGACAAACCTCCATCAGCCGGCAAAATTCCACCAGCCGACAAATCTCCTCCAAACGGCAAACCTCCACCAGCAGGCAAATCTCCAGCCTGTAAACCTCCACCAGCCGGCAAACCACCACCAGCTGACAAACCTCCATCAGCCGCCAAAACTCCATCAGGCGACAAATCTCTTCCAACCGGCAAACCTCCACCAGCCGACAAACCTCCAGCCTCCAAACCTCCACCAGCCGGCAAAACTCCACATGCCAACAAACCTCCTCCAAACGGCAAACCTCCACCAGCCGACAAACCTTTAGCCAGCAAACCTCCACCAGCCGGCAAAACTCCACCAACCAACAAAACTTTACCAGCCGACAAATCTCCTCCAAACGGCAAACCTCCACCAGCCGACAAACCTCCACCAGCTGGCAAAACTCCACCAGCCAACAAATCTCCTCCAACCGGCAAACCTCCACCAGCCGACAAATCTCCTCCAAACGGCAAACCTCCACCAGCCGGCAGACCTCTAGCCAGCAAACCTCCACCAGCCGGCAAAAATCCACCAGCTGGCAAAACTCCACCAGCCGGCAAAACTCCACCAGCCGACAAACTTCCACGAGCCGACCAAACCCCACCAGCCAACAAAACCCCACAGCTGGCAAAACTCCACTAGCTGACAAACCTCCTCCAAATGGTAAACCTCCTTCAATTATTGTTCACTGGTCCTGGGAGACACTTTGAGTTCTTCCATGTTTTTTTAACATGTTTGAATGACATTAAAAAATCTGAATCTCAATCTCCACCAGCCAGCAAACCTCCATCAGCCGGCGAATCTCCTCCAGCCTCCAAACCTCCACCAGCCGACAAATCTCTAGCTGGTATACCTCTATCCGGCTATTATTCACTGGTCCTGGGACACACTTTTAGTTCTTCCATGTTTTTTTTGTTTTTTGTTTTTTTTAACATGTTTGAATGACATTAAAAAATCTGAATCTGAATCTCCTCCAGCCAGCAGACCTCCACCAGCCGACAAATCTCCTCCAAACGGCAAACCTCCACCAGCAGGCAAATCTCCAGCCTGTAAACCTCCACCAGCCGGCAAACCACCACCAGCCGACAAACCTCCATCAGCCGCCAAAACTCCATCAGGCGACAAATCTCTTCCAACCGGCAAACCTCCACCAGCCGACAAACCTCCAGCCTCCAAACCTCCACCAGCCGGCAAAACTCCACATGCCAACAAACCTCCTCCAAACGGCAAACCTCCACCAGCCGACAAACCTTTAGCCAGCAAACCTCCACCAGCCGGCAAAACTCCACCAACCAACAAAACTTTACCAGCCGACAAATCTCCTCCAAACGGCAAACCTCCACCAGCCGACAAACCTCCACCAGCTGGCAAAACTCCACCAGCCAACAAATCTCCTCCAACCGGCAAACCTCCACCAGCCGACAAATCTCCTCCAAACGGCAAACCTCCACCAGCCGGCAGACCTCTAGCCAGCAAACCTCCACCAGCCGGCAAAAATCCACCAGCTGGCAAAACTCCACCAGCCGGCAAAACTCCACCAGCCGACAAACTTCCACAAGCCGACCAAACCCCACCAGCCAACAAAACCCCACAGCTGGCAAAACTCCACTAGCTGACAAACCTCCTCCAAATGGTAAACCTCCTTCAATTATTGTTCACTGGTCCTGGGAGACACTTTGAGTTCTTCCATGTTTTTTTAACATGTTTGAATGACATTAAAAAATCTGAATCTCAATCTCCACCAGCCAGCAAACCTCCATCAGCCGGCGAATCTCCTCCAGCCTCCAAACCTCCACCAGCCGACAAATCTCTAGCTGGTATACCTCTATCCGGCTATTATTCACTGGTCCTGGGACACACTTTTAGTTCTTCCATGTTTTTTTTGTTTTTTGTTTTTTTTAACATGTTTGAATGACATTAAAAAATCTGAATCTGAATCTCCTCCAGCCAGCAGACCTCCACCAGCCGACAAACTTTCTCCAACCAGTAAACCTCCTCCAACCAGGAAATTTCCACCAGCCGGCACACTTGCTTCACCCGGCCTACCTCCTCCAGCCAGCAAATCTTCACCAGCCGGTAAACCTCCTCCACCCGGCCTGTCTCCTCCAGCCGGCAAACCTCCACCAGCCAGTTCATTTCCTCCAACTGGCAAACCTCCTCCAACTGGCAAAGTTCCACCAGCTGGCAAATTTTCACCAGTCGACAAACCTCCAGCTGGCAAACCTCCTCCAGCCTAACCCTAAGCCTTTTGACACTTAATATTGCCAAGAAATAAACTTGAACTTAAATAAATTCAAGTCAGTCAGTAGTTGCATCTTATTTCTTCCTTCATTAAATGTTTATTTTGATGTTTTTCATGAATAATAATAATGATAATTGATTTATTTCCAGTGTTTATTGCAGGTGAAAAGTAGTAAACTGCTGTTCAGACTAGAGCAGTCAGTAAACAGTCACTACAAAAATATTTTGGGATTTTGGACATTTACTTAGCCCAGTTTATTGTTGTTGGGCTCATGTTCCTTATTTAGTTATTTAGTTTGTATGTGTATTGTTTATCATGAGGTCTTTGTGTTATTAACTTTAGGGATGGTTTTACATTATTTGTGCATTGTGATTATTATTGTCTATTCTATTCTTTTGGTATCTCCGTGTGTGGAAATTTGCTCCATCTGTTTGGACTCTGATGTTTGCAGCGCATTAAAAAACAAACAAACAAACAAACAAACAAACAAACAAAACAACCAGTCGGGCGGAGAGGCGCTCAGCCTGCATAGTTTTTTTTTTTTTTTTTTTTTTTTTTTTTTCCAAACACACCCCCTTTAGCAATCTAGCAACTTCCTGCTGTCAGTTGCTCTATACATTTATTGCACAGATGTAATTTGAGCTGTCTGACTGAGAGCCAGAATCACTGGTGGCAGTTTTGGTCCATAAACAATGTTATGCTATATTAAATGGAGAAGGGTCAAGCACTAGGACCCAGTGGAAAACGGCCGCTCAAGCTGAATCCTCCTATTTCCCTTGAGCCCGTCCACAAGTTCTTCAATTGGCTCTGCCGGTTCTGCACTTAGATTTTGTAGAAGCAGCTTCATGACCTCAGCTGGACACCAGGGGCCTCATTTATCAACCGTGCGTACGCACAGATGTGTGCGTAATGGGTGCGTTAGAACATTCCCACGCAAAGTATGGGATTTATCAACTTGTACTTTTGCGTAGGAACATGTGTAAATTTAAGTACAACTCTTACCATGCGTACACACAAAACCTAGTGGTAGAACAGTGAAACCACAAATAGAACGCACGAAGAGAGTCACAGTGTTCAGCAACTTCACACGTTCCCTGTTTCCTCTAATTAATAAAAAATCTCAATTAGTAATTTAGCAGACAATTTCAATAATTGATGTACAAGTTATAAAAGACAGCTGTGACAGGACAACCTGAAAAGAAAACTTGAAATGCAAGTGCCATGGCTTATCTTGCACTATTGGAGGATTTGGAAAACCGTTTTCAAAGAGCTGACAGTGAGAGCACAGGGTGGCATCTCAGCAGGTATCTCAGCAGGTATCTCAGCAGGTTCGTGCGTTCTATTTGTGGTTTCACCGTTCTACCACTAGGTTTTGTGTGTACGCATGGTAAGAGTTGTACTTAAATTTACACATGTTCCTACGCAAAAGTACAAGTTGATAAATCACGGTTGATAAATGAGGCCCCAGGGGCCTCATGTATAAAGCGTGCGTACGCACAAAAACGTGGCGTACGCCCTTTTCCACGGCAAGGTTCAGATGTATAAAGAGTGAAATGAGCGTGGAAATGTGCGGTGCCTCACGCCAACTTCATAGCTGGCTTACGCACGTTTCTACAGCTATTGTTCCTTTGGCGACACTTAGAGGTGATGCTGGGAAACTGTTGATAATATGAAAACATTTCGTCCCAGACACATGAACAATTAAAACTGATGAACAATTAATACACCCGCATGTCAAAGTGATGAAAATACTGGTTCCGTGGCCTGGTTCAACGCACGATTCATACATTCTGAGGGAGCAGACTACAAACTGGCACTGTGCGCGATAGGTGGCTTCTTGGTGAGTAAATAATTTATTTGTTTAATTGTCCTAATATTAAGCCCCCTCATGCGCATTGAGCATGTGCGCCCCCAAATATGATCGTGTCTTCACAGCATCAGTACCAGTCTGTGGTTCAAGTTAGTGACTTGCTGTTTTTTGCTGGTTAAACTACAGCTTCAGAGCTTTCTGATTGTCACTGTGTGTGAAGTCCTCATGTCAATAGACCCGCGCGTCGGGCGCCCCAGTGGCTTACCGGCCAAGAGTGCGTACCGTACACCAAGGCTCAGTCCCGATCGCAGCGACCGGGGTTCGAATCCGGCCTCAGCTCCTTTGTTGCATGTCGTCCCCTGTTTATCTCTATTGTGACTATCAAATTAAGCAGAACTGCTAAAAAATAATATTAATAAACCCGTGCGTAAAGTGTGAAATGTCTTAATCATCCTCACCTTTTCCCCGGCGCACTTCTGCATTTATTTACAACTAGATCCGTGTAAGTGGTGTATAAAATTAACAAGCAATTAATGAATTCACATCTTACCCGGGAGGCCATTCGGCCCGGCAACATTTGATTTCAACCATTTAAAAGAGGCAAGGACACAGAATTCACGTATTCACCAATGCATTTAATTCAGCCTGTGTGCGCCTTTCCGACCCCACAGCACCGACAGCCCCACACACTCTCCCGCTCACTCCTCTTGCGTTTCGTGTTGGACAGCGTGCCAACATCTTTGCACGCCTACACTTCAGTGAGGAACGTCTCTAATTCACATTCCGTGAAATTTCTCTTTTTTCGGTCTTATTCATGTCAAGGGTTGTAGTTTTCTGATCATGCAGAGAGGGCAATCTCAGGTGCCGGGCTCATTTAAATATGATTTGCATATTTAAATGGGGGCGTGGAAAGGGAGGGGTCAGGTACGCCAACATGTGCGCTCAATTCCACGTTGATCGGGATGTTCAAAGGAAATGTGCTTGGATTCATGTGTACGCACAGATTTATACATCTGGATTTTTTTGGGCGTACGCTGTTTTCTGGATTTGAGCGTACGCCATTTTCTAGTAGGAAATCCACGCAAGTCTTTATACATGAGGCCCCAGAACTGTGGAAGAAGAAATCACTGTCTGATGAGAAGC
Organism: Myripristis murdjan; assembly: GCF_902150065.1. Lineage (NCBI taxonomy): Eukaryota > Metazoa > Chordata > Actinopteri > Holocentriformes > Holocentridae > Myripristis > Myripristis murdjan. Next base: position 6,009,411 of record NC_043995.1, on the reverse strand, counting down.
TTGTCTTTGCGTTACACTCCAAAACAAACATTCAGTAAACAACAACCAAGCACAGGAATGTTTGCAATACTCAAGTACTCAAGTGAATCAGTGTAATTCCACACTGACTCATCAAACCAACTGACTGGGTATTAATGTATATCACTGATTTTATTGATAATATATTCTGTATAACTTCTCAAGAGCTTTTGAATTGCTGAGTGTTTGGTTTAAGTTACAAAATATTTCACCCTTGGTTTCAGTGGAACTGGACTTTTTGGTGTATCTCTAATCAGTATTCAACTATTTTTCATGTTATTTTAATGTTTGGTGCTGTCGGTGTTATTTGTGGTGTTTTATTTTTTAATCATTAATTGTTTGCTGCGGTAGGCTTACATTAAGTTTTGTGCATTGGCAAGACCGTGGGTGAACATTTTGTTTGACCACTAGGTGCAGGAACTCAACTAGTAAAGCCAGTACGACTGTTAGATTTGAGTTTTTGAATTTGAAGTGTGTAGATAGGTGTATGATAGCAGCTTATAAAGTTAGATTATATGAGGTTTTTGAGCTGATCTACAAAGGTTTGACATTTCAGACATGCTCAGGTCAACAAAAATCTAATAAAAATCCTATAACCAATTATCAACTTGGTTTATTTATTTATTTGTTTGTTTTGTTTTTTTGTTTGTGTGTGTGTGTGTGTGTGTGTGTGTGTCTGGAGGCCTGGCCCACAGACAAGTACTCTTGAGAAGAAGTCAAGAGTGCTGAAAACCAAGACAAATTTCACCCTTTACGTTCGTTTATTCTGCACGGCCTCCTTATAAATATCAGCTGTTCTCACAGGAAACCACTCTGTCACATTTAGAAGTGCAAAATCTGCAACTGTAAATTGTACTCAAGTGTTCAGTGAAACCACCGGTAGCATCCCCCTAAAACACACGAAACTATTTTCTGCAGCAACTGGTCAGATTGAGTGAGAGCTCCATTTCCTTTAAGGTCTCTCCAATCGGAGAGCATGCTAGATCAGCTTGTCATGTGCAAAGTACCAGTGAAGTATTTCTCATTTCACGAAAGCCGAAGCTGGAAGTTGTCGAAGTTTGCAAAGATGAGCTAAACCCCCATAAGCTTGTGCTTTCTTATCACTGCCTCAAATGCATTATTTATTATTTATTTTTATTATTATTATTTTTTTTAACTTGGAAACATCAGTATTCTTTATGGGAGATATATTGCACACAACAGTTCCTCTAGCCTGTGTGTACATATAGAAAAGGTTTTTTTTTTTTTTTTTGGAAGTAAGGGTTTCTTCTGTAATCGAAAGATGAACATCTAAACCAGTCACCACACAGATACAAACAGTTTGGTGTAGTGACACGTTCCTTTTTTAACTGTTTCTTGGTGTGCTGATGGAAAATGCCTTTCAAGTGTTTTGCTTTTTCTGCTATCATCTGTACAGTTGGTGATTGTCCTTTGCTTGCACTTTCATGTAAAACATGCACAAATTGGAGGTATTATGCTTTCATTTCAGGATTATGTATCATACTGTCAGGACTTGCATCCAAAGTACTCTTGTTTTCTCCAGAAATGAACATTTTATGATTGTAGATGAATTTGTTGGTAACACAAATGTGTGTTCATGTGTCTGTAGCTGGCCACTGCACTGATGCATGTGGAGACCATCAGCATCGTGCATGCAGACCTCAAGCTGGAAAACATCATGGTTATGGACCACCTCCAGCATCCACAAGGATTAAAATCATAGACTTTGGTTTAGCCCATCATGTATTCAGACTCTGTGGTACAGGTAAGCATCTGCAGACAGAGGACATCAGGGTGAATCCGTAGACCAGTCCTTCCTTCAGGTCTCCAGAGATCACGCTTGGCCTTCCCCTTGCCGGATCAATAGATATGTGGGCTGTGGCATGTGTGGCTGCAGAGCTGATCTTTGGGTCTGTGCTCTATCATGGGAGCTGGCAATATGATGTGGTCAGTGTTGTCGTTACTGCAGGAGGTCTGTTAATGCAAGACTGTCTCTTTAAATGATAGATGAAATGTCTGCTTACTGGGTGAAATAATTGTTGTTGCCCCCAGAGTCAGTGAAGTTACAGTGTGTTGAGTTTGTGTTGTGTTGCCAGATCAGGTACATAATGCAGACTCAGGGTCAGCCAGATAACTAGCTGCTTAACTCTAGAGTTTTCACCAGCAGGTTTTCTACTGGACTGGGAACCAGTGAAAACTCAAGGTGCCATCACACATCCATCCATCTATCCAGTTCAATGCACTCAGGATAAAGACAAGCTGGATTGAGCTGAACTCCTGGTCCCAGACAGTGGGAGGAGGAGTGTGATGTTTGGGTCTGAGGATGGACACAGGGAGACTCAGCTGCTGCAATCTGATGTGAACATTTACCATATTTCTCACCAAAACGATCCCAAAAGTTTGAAGCAGTGTCTGAACATATTGACAGTAGCTTAATTAGGATTTTGCCGTGTGCAGTGTTTCATCCATAACCTTGAGCCCTACTGATGAAACATGAGGAAAATGTCTCCCCCAGCCTGGAGGATGAGAAAGAAGAGGCCTGACCAGGTTAACCCAGCCTGACATGACATAACTTTTGTTATGTTCTTTGTGTTTATAGTTTGGAACTGATAGATGACCACACATCTCCTCAGTGATTTTCAGAAGTTCTTGCAAAGAAGAAGATGTGTACCAGGCATTTCTTTGGAAGACTTTACAAGGCCTTATGCTGATGCTGCTGTTCCACTGATAAGAATTGAGGTTGAGGACTCCCACATCTCATCACATCTTCATTATCATTTAATAAATGCATCTCATGTCACTTTTACTGTTATGCTTGAGTGATTGCTTGCCTGTAGCATCTAAAATGAGGTATATGAACCACTTATAAAACACTTGTAAGCAAAAAACAAAAAACAAAAAAATACTGTAGAGATGAAGATGAAATCCAAGTACCTTTTTTGTAAATGACATCCTGATGTCAGAGTCACTGTCCTCTAGGTTTTCACCCTCCCTAAGCTATCCTCAGGCTCTGGTCAGTATCTGCTAGTGCCTTATCACACTGAACAGTTTACCCCAAACCACACAAATGCAAACTAATCGCACACAGCAGTTAATTGGATCGTTGTGACTTTATTTTCCATCATCATTATTATCACTATCAGACCTCCGATGCCAGATTGTTCAGTATGTCTGACATGGACTGTGTGCTATTTTGGTAAAATTTGCTGTTAGTGCTAAAAATAACACCCAGTCATTGGTAATTACTGTTGACAGTGCAGTTACACTCAAGTCAAAAAATCTTGCCGTTTTTATTATTTGCAAAAAATGCAAAAATAAATAATGTATTGCTCAAGTGGATCTGGACCTCAGATGTTTTGACTTGAGCATATTTGAATTTCCCAACCATCACCCAAAGAAAGCCAGTCAGAATGTGCAGCAGACATCTTTTTCATAATGCTATTACAATGCTTGGTGTGGAGAAGGTGTGGAGAAGAGGCCACACAGCTGTAAACATAGAAAAACAATATTCTTTTCAAAATTGCTCAGATTATTGACATCTGAAGAAATCATGGACATCAACAATATATAGAGACATTCATTTACTGGTGCACTGTACTCAGCGAGAGAAAGATTCCCAGCAGCTTTTCTCCATGCATTTCTTTCTCCCCCTGTAAGCCTGAACAATGCTGTTCAAGTGCGTCAACAAGGCTCCGCTAAGGCCTGAGGAGATAAGGCTGTTATCTTTGTGGAGGCTCTGGCTGATTCTTGGCAGGAGTGTTGTCCCACATCCGAATTGTATTTGTGGAAGTAGAACACATTTTGTTCTTCCAGGTCTTCCAGGCGCCTAAATTGCATGAGTTAAAAAGACTTTCAGAATAAAAGCTGTTCCTGAGCTATTCCAGAAGTTTTCCAGTCACTTCAGTTCAGATCGTTTCAAATGAAGTTGTTTAGGGCAAATCCAGATCATCTCACCTCCCTCTAGTTCGGTTTATCTTGGTTCAGCTCACTTCAGTCAAATCCAGTGAAGTTCAGGATTTAAAGCCTCCATGTGTATGGTGTTACACAGTTCAGTGGGGCAGGCTTTCACATCTCACTTGTGTGGATGCCATATGCAAGTTTTGGCATACTGTGTGAATGGTGTCGCTGTTAACAAAGGGTCTTGGCTTCAAGCACCCTACAGGTACTATATCATTATGTACAGAATATCATGCAATGTGACTTTTAAAGGACAAGTGTACAGCATATGTAAAGCTAATGTGAGGATTGTGAGGATACATGCAGTATTTTCAGTTTTGGACCTTGCAGGTGTTCCCATTCTCATGAGCTCTTATGTCATACTGGGGAGCAAGAGGCATGGATGTAACAGTTCTGGTGAGTGTCACAGAAGATGTTGCTGAAAAAAGTTAAGCAAGCCTATGTAACAAAAAGTCTCCTGTGTCTTTGGGTGGCTGCAGGGTGCTTTGTGCAGCTGTGCTGTGAGTCTTCAGAGCCTAAGGTGCTGTGGCCGTTGTCTCAGCGAGAGCGTAGGACTGGTGACTGGAGGCTGACCGCTGTCGCCTGAAAGCACAAATTACTCAACATAAATTACTGCTATTTAAATTGTTATACCAGTCAGATTTGTCTTCAATTTTCCCTTTATTTTTTTTTAACTGATGAAAAATATTTGTGACCACTAGTGGCGCTATAGTGCACGCTAACAAAACCAGATCCCTGTTTAGTGTGCATAACAGTACCTTCAGCACTATGAACATGGGGGTGACATATTACACATGTTGATATAAACAATGCATCTTTGAAAATAATAGAGCTTTGCAAGTGTATTTTGAAGTAGGACATGCAGTCAACATAGGTTACTGATTAGGGTTCATGGACACATTATATGTTTTGGTGAGTATCTTTGAATATAAAACAAATCTGTATGTGTTTACAAGAAAGTATGTAGACCACCAAGACAAATGAATACAAAATGATTTCTTGAGAGCAGTGCTTATTATTATTGATGATGGTAATTATCAGCGGCCATTATTCCAGCTGCTGTGATAAGGTGAAAAATGGCACTGAAATGACAACAAGAAGCACAGCTAAAGTGGTGCATCTGAAAATTGCTGGACCATCATCCACCAGAAGGTGCATTCATAAATTAGTGGTTGCATTTTGCCCGCACTCTGTACTATATTACAGTGATCTAATGGACTGAGTCTGAATTCTTTGTGTTTTAAATGTCTTCACAAACACTTGAGTGGTTGTTGACTAGCCAAGCAGCTCACCTCCACATGATAAGGGCCACGATGCCGATGACAGCCACCACGGCGATGAGTACTCCAACAATCACTGCGGTCCATCCATGTGAGGCCGGCTGGACGCTTTCTGCAATGGACAGGACACACAGAGGAAGCACAAGTCAGTCAAACTGCTGCAGGCAATATTCTGCAGTAGTTTCAAAACAGTATGTGGACATGAATACTTTTACAGTCCAAAATCAATCAATGAATTAATCAGTCAATCAACTTTTCATACTGCTATTTAATATGCAGTAAAACAGACCTTGGACCAAAAGTGCTGTAAGTACAACTTGAGGATGCTTGGCCCCTGATGTACCTTTAAGTCAAGTCAAAATCTTATCTGAGATATTGTTTGGGACATATAAACAAATGCTGTAGCGCCCTCTTTAGGCTGTTCAGGAACAACAAAGAACACAACATCATGAAATAGTATGTGCCCAACTTCATTCCACAGAAATGTGTGAAATGGCCACTAACTCTTTAACAACGTAGTACATGGTGGTGCTATGAAATGGATTAAAATTACATGCCGGCATCATGGATTCAATGGCAATGCAAAGTCAATTAGGACAAATTATGTGACATCACCACAAGCTAATGCATTAGACAGTTATGCTCATTTCATGTATTTCTGTGAGACCAGGCTGTAGATGTGACTCAGACAAGCCTGGTCAAGCCAAGTTAATCTATAATACTAAGTTAGTGCTAAATTAAGCTTAGGTTCAATCTAGTTTAGTTTATGGTATTCAGTACTTTATATCATCTTACTGTTTCCTCATAGGCAATTCATTAGGTGTCAGTTTAACCAGTTAGGACATACATTTCTGATTAATTTGGCATAACTGTCCTTGACACAGTTCTAAGTATCATTATTGTGTATTTAAGCTTCTTTACAAGTACACAATTAGGTAATTACTAATAAATGGTCAAATTATTATTATTATAATATCTGTTCCCTTGGATGTATTTTTTTGCATATAACTGTTCTTAATGTGAACTCTGGGATGAATTTCAGATCAATGCATGAGACTAATTTCTCTTTGAATCCCTATAAAAATATTTACAACTGAGCAGAAAAATGTTGGTCAGTGGGTTCTTCCTGCTTTGTGATGATTTCTGTCAAGGATATTCTTGTATCAGCGTGTTGTTTGCTCAGTGTCTGTCACGATGAGTGTTTAGGATGTGGGAGGGGTAAAGTGGAACTGGTCAAGGGGTTATTGCAACCAAGACTCTTCACTCAGATCCAGTTGCTCATTTTTACCACTGAGGATGTGGTGGACTTGCCTAAGATTGTCCCTCAGTGTTTTAATTAGCAGTTGGGAAGAGTTTAGACAGACGTTTATGAGAATTTAAGTTCTATTTTGCATCAAACTGTGTTCACATCACTCACTAACTGATAATGGATGATGCACACTAGTTATTAGCCAGATCACACCGTGACTACAACACTAAAATGTGCTTAGTATTAGCCTGAGAGCACTGAACCACAAGAAGATCACAGCTCTCCTCTAAAGCTGCTATGACTACTCACTGCCATAAACAAGAAGTCAAAAATTTCTCACTGATAGCACGTGACAGGGAGGCCCAGATTGCCAGATATTGATGCTTTGGGATCCAGTTTTGAAAAAT